>NC_051177.1:182874615-182941598 GCF_013339695.2 Rhipicephalus sanguineus
ATTTAAATAGAAGCCATATTGAATAAACTTTCGAATAATTTAGTATCTGCCGCCTTCTCCCTGTATGTTGCTGTGGAAACGATGTGTTTTCGAGTATTTCCTAACGTAGCTGAGGGAGTTAGAGTTTTATAGCAGCAGAGTAGTGAAGCGCGCAGTAGGACTATGTGCTCTGCAAAACCTGCATTCCCTCAATTATGTCCATGAGAAAGCCCATTTTATTTGACGGCTGTACATTACATTGTGATTCCTTCGTAGTGAATTGTGAGTTCATTCATAATATGCCTGACGGCTATAGGCCGGTGGCATTGGTTCTGTATTTTAGTTATGGTTTTCATACTAAGAAAAGCGACAACCAGGTGGGGCAAGGATGGACCATGAGACAGTTCATTTCTTACCGGAGAGATGGAGAGTTAAGGCCGGTAGACCCGTCTAAATTCCGCAGCTCCTCGCCACCAATACAGATTACTGTTAGGAAAGCAAAACATCATTCCGAATACTCGACACTTAAACTATTTACTATTAGACTTGACCTCTACTGGTTCTTTTTTTTTTGTCACTGTTTATTTACAAGATGTTACAAGATCCAGGGTAACTCACTGGATTCCAAGAGATGGCAAACGAGTGAGGGGGAGACAGAAAATTAGGTGGGTAGATGAGATTAAGAAGTTTGTAGGTATAACGTGGCAGCAGAAAGCACAGGACTGGGTTGATTGGCGGAACATGGGAGAGGCCTTTGCCCTGCAGTGGGCGTAGACAGGCTGATGATGATGATGATTTACAAGATAGCTGACGTAGCACTCCCCAACACAGGTTGCCCTTGTGATCACGGCGCTCGCCGCGACGCTCCTGATTGGCGCCATCAGCCTAATTATGATGAGCGAGGACATTAGCGCGAATATTTGGCCCCACAAAGCGCACGGCTTCGTGCAACACAACGAATTGGAGCCCGCCACAACGTGGAGCCCTCACTCCGATGTACAAGTGCATACTAGGATCCTCGCTCGTCACAAAGAGGCTTCGACACAAAGCGGCGAGGTCGGTGCATCGAAAGCTGCCATACTAAGGTCGTCGACGCCGCGATGGGACCCGGACCACCACGGACCGAGGTACGCTGATGAGGACGCAATGTCTGAAACTGCCGGCAAGGAGACGGAAGCGCTGGCCGCTGCTCCTCCTGGAGCTCCTGAAGCGACGGAAGAGCCCATTTCGGACACATATAATGAGGTACAGGTTTATAAGTCATCATTCCATCTAGGTCAAACTCAGCTCTAACTCACCAATTGTCCACTTTCCTGGAGCTTTATAGTCGTTCTCGAGCCGAATTACCGAAAATCTTAACTCAATGTAATATTCATAGCGCATAAAAGAAAACGATTCGTGCTAGCTAGGGACGTCATGCAAAGAAAACCGTTTAAAATTAAAAAAAAAGATTACACCATCTCCCGCTAAAGGGGACCATGACGCAATGCGAAGTCGGAGCACTTGTACGATCGCGTTCCGTTCGCGTTCGTTAGGCATGCTACCGACCTCGCGTCGTGGAACGCGAAGAGGAACGCTACGCGCGTCGTTTCTTTCATCTAGCCTGGCTGTTAATTCTCACAGAGCGAGCGGGGAACGCGGTCGACAGGCGCGCGAGAGGGGGCAGCGCAGGAGAGGAGAGAGAGGGGGAGGGGATGCGCATGCGCGTATCGCGGCGTTGCTCAGGAGAGAATTTCGGCATGTCGAGCTCGCATTTCAGAGGAGTCAACCGAAACAAGCGCTGCACAACGCGCGCAGCGCTCTACCCGCTTGAAGGAGAGGAATCTAGAGGAAAAGAGTAGCGCATGCGTCGCGAGAGCAGAAGCGAGATCGCAGGAGAAGTGCAAGCAGGTGTTGGGAGAGAAGTGGGGAGAAACGCGCAGCTGCTGGAGAGAGGGAAGGAGGAGAGTTGCGCATGCGTAGTGCGAGTGCGGACGCCCAGGCCAAGGCCGCGGGACATACCTCCGAGCAAGAGATGCTTTGCATCTATAAGGATAAACGCCAGGAGATGCCGCGAACGCGGACTGCGAATCGCAGTTGGCAGAACCGGCGCATGCAGAGGCTTTCTCCCACATTCTTTTTTTTCCCCATCGCGCGGTTTTAAAGTTCTGCGGACTGTCCCGTTCGCGTAGTGGTGGGTAGTAATGCGCACTGGTACAAATATAGTGTGCACAAAAGCCTCAACAAAAGACATTCTGGTTGTTTAGCACTTTCTAAGAATGTACAGGTGAAATCTTACGTAGACCTTCTTTCGATCTGTTCATGTGCTTAACTTTCTGCTCATGTGCTTAACTTTGATGAACGCGCTGCCAATGTGATGATAAGTTTATGTCAACTTAGTGCTGATGTCCTGTCAACATTTGTTAGACTTTATATTGCAATTTCTTTAAACTTTGTTAAGCTTACGAAGGACATCCCATTGACGATCATGTATATTCTGCTTGCATTTATGAACTGTTACATTGACGTTTGTATAACGTTGAAGTATCGTTTACCTTACCTGCGGCCAGAGTCGTATGCAACCAATGCTCTGCAAGGATCACGTATATTAAAATGTGTACGTAAGCTTTCAAATCACTTCCTCTCTGTTAAATTGCAATGAACTCACAGCACGCCAGTTGTATTGTTTACTTGCACTTTTTATTCACTCTCTATGAAATCCAACTCTCGCAGTACAGCACATCCATTTCCAGCAACGCATATTGTCCACTTGATTCACAGCGCAACTGCACACACTATCCCAGCAACTGAGTATCCGCACTCACAAGCGTCACCTTATGATCTGTGAAGTAGCATGAAGTGTGCTGTATCGCTCTTACTCACTTGCGGTTGTCAAATGCTAAACCGATACACTCACCTCTATTAGTAATTGTCGTTCATCATAAAGTTAATCACTCAGCAGAAGACGTGGACATATCCGAACCATATGACTGCGTTGGGTTGCACCGGTCGTGCAAAACAAATGTAAAAACGATCGCCTTGTGTGGGGGCTCCGTTCACTTTGTGGTAATGGAATAAAAGCCCTCTGCAGGGCAAGGTGTCAAGCCGATATGGAGGATTGTACCCATCATGACAACTCCAAATTCGCGAAAACTTGATGCAAAGCACCCGTTTCGGTGGTCGCAGGGGGTGCGTGCCATGGGGCCGTTTCAGACGCTGACTAGCGCTAGAAAGACGATGGAAGACGCCATGCGCAAGCCGTCCGAAAACACTGTAGGAGGGAAACATACAAACCGCAATAAAACTCTTCGCTTATGTATCAGTTCGTCAACTCCTAACGGATAGTATGCGTGGATTTTTTAGCAGGCTCTAACTATAAAGACGTAAGTTGCAGAACGTGATTATGCGATACGCCTACTCTAGATGTACCTCACCACAGGAAGAGAGAGACGACATCAGAGTCGGGCATCGTGGACTAAAAGCAAACAGCAAATGCTTTTACAGAAATGTGCAGAGTTGGTCGATGCCAGTCGCTGACAATCTCCAACCCGTAGTCGTCGTGTGTGTGCGTGTGTCTGTGTGTTGCGGTTCTTTGCCCTACCACGTTTTTCCGGAGTGTGCTGAGCGCGCCTAGTCTGCGGCTTTTGCCGGTCTTGCCCAGCTCGTGCCCGGCGCTTGGCGACGACTTTGGGGCCGGTGAGGTAGTTCTTCTTTATCGGCCTTCAGGATCGGTCGACTCGCGCTCGGTTTGCCGCCGCTTGCTTTACCGTTCTGCACCCGCCCTAGGCTCTCTGCCTCTGCTCCGCACTCTCCTGGCTCTTTCCTCCGTACTCTCCCTTCTTCTTCGGCTCTCTGCCTTTCGAACACCAGACAAATTCGGTACACTTGTGGGGCACAGGGAGCCCGCACCAACAGCTGGAAATCCTCTAAGCGCGTTTCTACCTTCATTCCTCCTCCGTGACTTTACGCCTCCTTTCCTTTACCCAGCTCCCCCGCGCGGTTCTTCTCTTCGCCTTTCCTCAATCGCTTGCTTCCTCTTGGCCTCCGAGTTAATATCATGGAGGAAGGAATACTAAGGAGAGGCCCTATCGTATTTCAATGCATTGCGAAAAGTGTGGCGGAAGTGACGTCAGATTTATGGGGCAAACAAACCGGTATGGGGCAAACAAAGCAGCAGACGCCCCGCGGCGTGCTCTCCGCGGTGATTAGCTTCTGCGCAGATTTGTAGTCCCGGCGTAAACTTAGCGCGTATTGTGCGGTTCGCACGCAGTAAAATGTTGCAAGCAGACGTTTACCAGGCTGTTCGTGCGTGGCAGGCCCGAGCGCTGCGTGCTGAAATTCTTCGTGGAGCGTTTTTGTGCAACAGTACAGAATACCCGTACGTGCCGTGATCAAAAACTTTCAGCCCCTGCATCATCGTATTCGAACTCACCTAGCAGTGACTTACGCGTTCTGCTGGGCGTTAGGCCTTCCCTTTCTCGTAGCCCGATTTCCTGATCTGTTGCCGGATTAGCGGTTCTTTGTTCGTGTATATGGAGTGAGCACGTAGTAGCTATTCGGCGCAACGCCAACCTATAGTTGACGTAGCTTCGCGTCGAAAAGGACGCCGCTGTATTGTATACGCGATCGTGCACGTAAAGTTTGTAATTCCGGTACGCACACAGCAACAAGCACGCAGCGAGCGCACACCGCACAATACATACATCACGTAGTCCGATAACAACAACATAGGTTTATTGCCCTTTCGTTGAACGACACAGCCTCTAAAAACGTACGATGCCTTCGGCGCATGTTATGTACGGCGCGTCAGACGCCAAAAACAAAAGTGCACGTGTGTTCTGAGTTGACACAATGAGTAAGAAGCAACAGAGCGCACATCCGAGAGCTTCGCATGCAAATACCATGCATCAGTGATCAGCAATGAAGCGAACGTGAACGTACACATGAAAAGTGACACCCGGTACTTTACGCAGTGCACGCGATTCGCACTGGGTATACGCAACCATATGCAACAGCTGGGCATTGCGTAGCTTTCCTAAAGAACGCACACAAGGAGCAGCATGCGTGAATCGACTGCGCCGCGGCGCCGCTTGCACGGCGAAAAAAAAAGAAGGCTCGAATCGCGCATGCGCTTGCAAACGACACGACGGAAATCGCGAAATGTTTCGAGGCTCCTTCGCTAGGAGGCGATGCGGGTGTTTGCGATGTGGAGGCTTCACGAATGTGACGTCAGGGCCTCTCCTTATTTTTCCTTGCTCCATGGTTAATATCGCTGATTTAACAGACGGGGCACGTGCGCTTGAGCGCGCACGCACCGATCACGTGGCTCTATGACTGGAGTAGCAGTCAATTACAGCCTCCTCCTCATCATGCTGGAAAGTCGCATCTGCAAACCTCTCCTCCTCCTTCTCCTCTTCGTTTCCCACGATGACCCGGATGGTCTTTTCCCGTTTCCAGATCGCCGAACATAAGGCAGCCGGCGCCTTATCTTTCCTTTCCGTACCGTCGGCATACCGGGAAGACAACAGCGCGTTCTGCTTGGGGATGTCGCTCGAGTTGTTATTTAGAGGTCATTGTTTTCTCTTCTGTGCTAAGGTATCTGCAGGAAGGCTATGCAGGAAGGTTTCGCTTGAGGATCCTATAATCAGGCAATCGATTAGCAAAAAGTCCTAGCCTCTTCTGCCACGGCAAGGCGGTTCAAGGGTACACCGTGTTCAAGGGAGAAGAGAGCCCGGTCCGCTTAGAGATGCTGTTAGCAACGGTGGTGCCTGGACTCGAAGTGAGATTTTAAAGGCGATTTTCAAGAAGAGTGAGCCCGCTTCAAGTTTCCCCCGGGATCGCCGGAGAAGTTTCCAATCATAGGGGAGCCACTTTGCCGGCTTGAAAAGCGACCATAAAAGCGATAACAGGGAGGGCAGTCCCCTAATTGCTTTGTGGTTACCTCAAGTGATATCTTAATAGATAATTGCTTAGTGGGAAACGTAACAATGGTATGACTTGGGTGCTGCTGCATTAATTATTGACTTTACATTGATATAATGCTGGATGCACCGAGGGGGCGGGGATAATGAGCAAACAGAGGGTTGTTACACACACTTGCTTTTCTTTTACTGTGTAAAGGCTTCTCTGCGTAAAAAGCAAAGCATCGCCACTAAGCTCGCATACACTTGTGGAGCTAAGATATAACGGCACAGCATATAAAACGCTCGCTATGCATTCGGCGAACGAAAGACGTTGAAGCAGAAACTCCCTACTGGGCATTTGTATGAAAGTGCCTACGCACTATTGAAATACCATACTTTAAACACTATACGACAGTACTAAAGTCATTAGCCATCATTTAGCCGTTGTTCAGTCTACATTAGCCGACATTAAACTGTGCTAGCCAATGCTGGCAACATGAGAACAAGTGCGGCAGTCCCAGTGCTGGATGTATACAAGTGAATGCTGTAGGCATGGGCGCCCGCCGTTTGACAACTGTGGCTGCCTACATATTCTACAGTGCCATAAAGAAACACAAGCGTGGGCGCTTTATTTAGCCTGGACATTTTGCCATCATTGAAGAGTACAGATGCACTGTGCTAACCTTTATTTTTTGCAGCAATCAACAAGGCACGGCTGCTCCGTGGCGTTACACACATACTGCGTTAAAGTCCGTAACGAGTACTACTACCAGCCGGCTGTGAATGCGTGCGTCATGACGGCCACTGACAGCACCGTCGTCTGCAACCACAGCCGCAACAGGTTCCAATCACACGCCAGCTGCCGAAAGAGCTGCGTCGACAGCGCAGTGCCGGCTGAGAAGTGCTACCAAGCTGCCGCCTTCTCAAAATGCACCAGGTAGACACCTCACAGATGCGTGGCACATCCGTGCGTTTCACACAATCGCAACACTTCGAACTGCTCATGAGTGATGCTGAGTTAACGGCGATAAATGTATAGCATTCTCAAATCATGAATGGTAGTTTAGCACTGTCCTTCAAGAGGAAAGTATATAACAGGTGTATCATACGGGTACTTACCTACGCAGCAGAAACCTGAAGGCTTACAAAGTGGGTCCAACCTAAATTGAGGACGACGTAGCGAGCAATAGGAAAGAAAATGATAGGTGTAACCTTAAGGGACAAGAAGAGAGCAGAGTGGGCCAGAGAAGAAACGGGTGTTAAGAACATTGTAGTCTAAATCAAGAAGAAGAAATGGGCATGGGCAGGGCATGTAGCGCGTAGGCATTAAGAGTAACAGACTGAATTCCAAGAGCAGGCAAACGCGCGAGGGGGAAACAGAAAGTTATGTGAGCAGATGAGATTAATGTGAAGAAGAAGACGCGTCGCCGGTCAGCAGTATCGCCAACGCTCGCCTCGCGCTGCTTGTCGCTGGCATCTTTCTGGACGGTGCTCTGCCCCGACTCGCTGTGTTTGTTCAGAGCGTCACCACAGGAACGCACCGCCAATAAACCTCTTCTCAATTGGTGGAGGGTGCTGAGGGTCCCCGTCAACTGAACCTGGAGCTGCGAAGCAGAACACTTCCGCCCGTCATGACAACCAACGTCGACCAACCGGCCCCGTCCGCCCAGTCCGGCAGCGGCACCGGAGTTCCTCGGCTGAGGGACCCCAAGGTTTTCAGCGGTGCCGGTGAGACCGACGTAGAAGACTGTTTCACAAACTACGAACTGGTGAGCGCACACAACAAGTGGGATGACGCCGACAAGTTGACCCACGTCGTGTTTTATCTCACTGACGTTGCCGAAATGTGGTATCACAACCACAAAAGCGACATCCCGACATGGTCAGTATTCAAGACGTCTTTCGCTGAAGTGTTTGGCCGACCCGCTGTCCGTAAATTCCGCGCCGAACAACGCTTGCGCACACGAGCACAGAAGCCGTCCGAAACGTTCACAAGTTACATTGAAGACATCATCGATCTTTGTAACCGTGTCAACCCCGCCATGCCTGAGTCGGACAGGATTCAGCACATCCTCAAAGGGATCGACGATGGCGCATTTCAGATGCTCCTGGCCAGGAATCCTCGCACAGTTTCGGAAGTCGTCACTTTATGCCAAAGTTATGACGAGTTGAGGAAGCAGCGCGCCCTGACTCGGCCATTTTCATCGCACGCCGACTCGCTCTCGAGTCTTGGTGCTGTTCCCGAGCACTCGCCGACGCTTCAGGAGATCAAGGACTTCGTGCGCGAAGAAGTTGCTCGTCAACTTTCCTTGGTCCCCTTCACACAGGAGCCGCCCTCTCGTCTGCCGCCAACGCTCCGCACTGTTATTGCCGAAGAGGTCGCTCAAGCCGTTCCCGTCGCTCACCATCAGCAGTCCGTGGCCGCGCCTCTTACATATGCGCCGGTTATGCAGCCCGTAGCCTCACCTATTACGTATGCCCAGGTGGTGCGTAGGCCTCCCCAGCAGCCTTACCCACCTATGCAGCAATATGCCCACCAATCTGCACCTCTTCCTACGTCTTGGGCCGAGCCGCGAGTCAGCACTTCTTGGAGGACTCCTGACAATCGACCCATTTGCTACGCCTGCGGTACTCCAGGGCACGTTGCTCGATATTGTCGCCGTCGCTTTCAAACATACAGCGACGCTACCCGGCCGTTCCAATACGGCGCTCATCCCATGCGCCCATCTCCTACCGGACCCTCACCATCGGATGCTTACACTGACCACCTGACTTTCCGTCGCGCCGCTCACCATCTCCTCGACGGCGATCGCTCTCCCCAATGCGTCGCCGACCCGGACCCTCGAACCAGGAAAACTAAACGCCGCAGTTCAAGAGGCAAGAACTGCGCCATCTTCGAACTGCCCAAGTCCTCGCACTTCCCCTGCTAACGTAGTCGCCGTATCTGTCGATGGTTTTCCTTCATTTGCCCTTATAGACACCGGCGCAGCCGTTTCTGTTATAGCCGCCAAGCTCTGCCGTTCACTACGCAAAGTGACCACGCCGCTCTCTGGACTGTCGCTACGCACGGCCAGCGCACAGCACATCACACCTCTCGCATCCTGTACTGCCCGCGTATTCATACAAGGCACTATGTACGTCGTGGAGTTTATTGTTCTTTCTGCCTGCTCGCACGACGTCATCCTCGGGTGGGATTTTCTATCACGTCACAATGCCGTCATCGACTGCGCACGCGCTGAAGTTGAATTTTCGCCGCTGTGTGCAGAGCCATTCCACGACGCTCTTGTTCAGCTGCCTAAACTCGTCGTGCGCGAGGACACCGACATTCCGCCTGCCTCTCTTGCCGTTGTCCCTGTCTTTTGCGGTGGCCTCAACGATGCTACGGTCTTGTTCACACCTTCCGACACCTTCATGAGTCGCAGAGCCGTCCCACTGCTTTTTGCTGCTCTTGACATCGCTGCCGGCCACAGCAATATTTTTGTCTACAATTCCCTCTCCGCACCGGTTACGTTGCTTGTCAGCGAATGTCTCGGTCGCGTGGAAGAGCTTGACCCTTCGTTCTTTCTGAACGTGCCAGACGAATCGTGTCATACTGACTCGAGCGACCTTCTTGCCCTTTCAACACAGGAGGGCTCGTCGAGTGAAATATTCACGAGTTCAATCGCTGATACCCTGACTGCCGAAGAACGCGCCGCGCTTCTTCGACTTCTCCAACACTTCACAACTTCGTTCGATGTTTCTCAGCCGCAGTTGGGCCGCACGTCGGAAGTCCACCACTACATTGACACCGGTTCGCACCAGCCGTTGCGTCAAAGACCGTACCGCGTCTCTGCTGCAGAGCGTCGCGTCATCAACGACCAGGTCGAAGATATGCTACGCCGTGGCGTTATTCAACCATCCCACAGTCCTTGGGCATCTCCTGTCGTGCTAGTTCGAAAGAAGGACGGGTCTATTCGCTTTTGCGTCGTCTACCGTCGCTTAAATAAGGTGACGCGGAAAGACGTCTATCCTTTGCCGCGCATCGACGACGCCCTTGACAGCCTTCAAGGAGCAGAATTCTTCTCGTCCTTAGACTTACGTTCTGGCTACTGGCAGGTTCCGATGGCTGAAGCTGATCGCGAGAAAACTGCATTTATTACACCTGACGGGCTGTACGAATTTAACGTGATGCCCTTTGGCCTTTCCAACGCACCTGCCACGTTTGAACGACTCATGGACAACACATTGCGTGGCCTCAAGTGGTCTATGTGTTTATGCTACCTCGACGATATTGTCGTTTTCTCTCCCGATTTTCCTACCCATCTACATCGGCTCAGACAGGTTTTGACGTGTTTAACCAACGCTGGACTGCAACTCAACCTTAAGAAGTGCCGCTTCGCCGCGCGGGAGCTGACCATCTTAGGCCACATAGTATCTAAGCACGGTGTTCTACCCGACCCTGCGAAACTTCGTGCCGTCGCCGAGTTCCCGAAGCCTGTTACCATCAAAGAGCTTCGAAGTTTTGTCGGACTATGCTCCTACTTCCGGCGCTTCGTCCGAAATTTCGCGTCCATCATGTCGCCGTTGACCCAGCTCCTACGCGGCGACACAGACCTCTCCTCCTGGTCTCCTGAGTGCGACGTCGCGTTTGCTACGCTCCGTCGTCTGCTCACTTCTCCTCCCATCCTTCGCCATTTCGACCCAACAGCTGCAACTGAAGTGCATACAGACGCTAGTGGGGTCGGTCTTGGCGCTGTCCTCGCCCAACGTAAGCCCGGCTACTCCGAATACGTCGTCGCCTATGCGAGTCGCACGCTGACAAAAGCAGAGACCAATTACAGCGTCACTGAAAAGGAGTGCTTAGCTCTAGTATGGGCGCTTACCAAGTTCCGCCCGTATTTGTACGGTCGCCCGTTCGACCTGGTAACGGATCACCATGCCCTTTGTTGGCTCGCCACGTTGAAAGATCCGTCTGGCCGACTAGCCCGTTGGGCACTCCGAATTCAGGAGTACGATATTCGCGTCATCTATCGCAGCGGACGCAAGCACTCTGACGCGGACGCCTTGTCTCGTTCGCCTCTACCTCCAGACTCGGCCTGCGCAACGAACTGCACACACTCAGTCACATCTCTCGACATTGACTCCGTAGCTACTGAACAACGCCGTGACCCATGGATCGCTTCTCTTTTCGGCTATCTTTCGGGAGCCTCGACCACTCCTGCATCCCGATCTCTCCGCCGCCAAGCTGCCCATTTCGCCATTCGTGATCGGCTGCTACACCGACGGAACTACGCTCCCGCAGGCCGTAAATGGCTCTTGGTAATTCCCCGAAGCTTAAGATCACAAATATGTGCTGCCTTCCACGACGATCCACAATGTGGCCATGCCGGAGTTTTCAAAACCTATGAACGTATTCGCCATCGCTACTACTGGCGCGGCATGTACAACTTTGTACGAAAATTTGTTCAGTGCTGCCCCGACTGTCAGCGTCGCAAATCACCGCCTTCACGCCCGTCTGGAGCCTTGCAGCCACTTCCGTGCCCTGCCAACCCCTTCGACCGCGTCGGCATAGATCTCTACGGCCCACTTCCAATGACACCGGATGGCAATCGGTGGATCATAGTCGCTGTGGACCATTTGACACGCTACGCCGAAACTGCTGCTCTGCCAAGTGCCACTGCGCGGGACGTAGCGTCTTTCGTCCTACGCCGATTCATCCTTCGACATGGCGCACCTCGGGAACTCCTTAGTGACAGAGGTCGAGCCTTCCTCTCGGAAGTCGTCGAAGCTCTGCTTTCCGAATGCCACGTTGTTCATCGACGGACCACGGCATACCACCCGCAGACTAACGGGCTCACCGAACGATTCAACCGCACCCTCGGTGACATGCTCGCGATGTACGTGACATCTGATCATGGTAACTGGGACCGCGTTCTTCCCTTCATAACGTTCGCATACAACACCGCGACACAGGCTACCACGGGATTCTCACCTTTCTTCCTCCTGTATGGCCGCGAACCTTCGCACACCATCGACACTCTCCTACCATATCGTCCGGACGCTTCCGAATGCCCACCTGTGTCCGAAGCTGCCCGACAAGCGGAAGAGTGCCGCCAACTCGCGCGCACCTTTACATCCCAAGAACAACAGCGCCAGAAGGAAAACAACGCCGACTCGCTTCCAAGTCCCAGCTATTCCCCTGGATCTCTTGTATGGCTGGCTGTTCCGTACCAAGCTCCTGGGCTTTCCTCAAAGCTCGTCCCAAAGTACGAAGGGCCTTACCGTGTTTTGGAGCAAACATCCCCGGTGAACTTTATCATTGAGCCAGTTTCCCCATCTGACGACATGCGCCGGCGTGGACGTGACCTCGTCCACGTGGCACGTCTCAAGCCATACCACAGCCCTCTGCCTTCAGACTCCTAGGTCGCCAGGATGGCTCTTTTCCGGCGGGGGCGAATTGTGAAGAAGAAGACGCGTCGCCGGTCAGCAGTATCGCCAACGCTCGCCTCGCGCTGCTTGTCGCTGGCATCTTTCTGGACGGTGCTCTGCCCCGACTCGCTGTGTTTGTTCAGAGCGTCACCACAGGAACGCACCGCCAATAAACCTCTTCTCATTAAGAAGTTCGCGGGTATAATGTGGCCTCAGCAAGCACAGGACCGGGTTGATTGGCGGAACATGGGATAGGCCTTTGCCCCGCAGTGGGCGCAGTCAGTCTGATGATGATGATGATGATGAATGCATAAAATTTACACTCGTTAGAACATTGCGTTCGAGCGCGGACGCTATATGCTGACAGGGCAACAGCGGCTCAGACAAGCGATCTATAGTTGTCGAACGAGAAATGCATGATCCACTGCTTGGACGAGCGGCGTTTCTTTAAAAATTAAGTCGATTTGTCGAAACATCTATAATGCACATGTTACCTAAGGTGTCGCGCTGCTAATCTCGAGGGCGCGGCTTTAGTTCCGGGGCACAGCGACCGCATTTCGATGGGGACGAAATGCTCGTGCGTTTCGATCGTCCGTGAATGACACGTCCTTAGGGCACTCTTCTTCCATTGTTTACCATGTCAAGGTTATGGCAATTCTATGTTCCAGAAACATTTGAGACGCACGTCTGGTAGTACAAATGCTTAGTAAATTCGAAACTAATTTTGAGTTGTCAATAGTATAGCATAACAACGAAACCGAAACCCTATCGAGCAGCTGGCGAGCATAGGACGTACTTGAATGTACAGGCTAGATAGGCGTGCAAAGCATGCTGATCGGGCCAGTGCAGCGAGTGAAAAAACGGAAGAGCTAGGAGTGGTTCCTATTGGTGGTTGCTCTGTATCATAAAACCATGTATTCTAAGCTGTGAAAACAGCGACAACTGAGATGGCGACGAATATGACAGTCATTAATCCCCATAGGCATTGCACTCGCCGAAACCCGAGCCATTTGCTGAGCCACGCCTTTCGGATAGAGCAAAAATCGACAGCATACTACGTGGGCATATAAGGCGGCTCTAGGACTCCCTAAGTATGCCAGCACGAAAAAACTTCTTAGCTTGGGCATCTACAATACCGTTGCAGTGCTTATTGAGGCTCACAAAATTGCACAGCAGGCCCGTTTATCTCGCACAGAAACGGGCAGGCAAATATTACACAATCTGGGGTTGGACGCGCTCATGGAATCGGCGAGAAGAACTCAATTGCACCAGGCTGTTAGTGAAGCCCTAATTCAAATAACATGTTAGCAGGTCGTCATGAGGAAAGACAGTCTGCCAGAGCTAGGGCCCTGCAGGGCAAGTATCAGAACGACAAAACGGCAGTGTATGTAGATGCAGCAAAACAAACAGCTATACAGTGAGTGCAGTGACTGGAGAGAGGCGAATCTTAAACACTGCTTCTGTTATTGTCCCATCCGCTCTGTAGGCGGAATAAACTGCCATCGCGCCGGCCATCACGAGCACTTCCGTTCGGACGGTCATAAGCGACTCTAAACGAGCAATAACAAATTTCGCTAAACGAAGCGTAGCCGTACCTGCGGCAGCTGGGATCCTTGAAAAAGACCGGGTCGACGCAACCGTCGAGCTTGTGGGGGTCCCTGCCCATGCGGGGAACCCGGAGAATGAGGAAGCGCATCGTATACCCCGAGGTGGGATGAACTTGTCAAAACTCCTGACCGGGAGAAACAGTTGGACGTTGTTTCCTGGGCCGAAACAATTGCCTCCCGCGTGGAGCCACCCTGAGGCGACAGACTGGTTTTTAGTGAAATGATGGTTGATAACACCACCTCCTATAAACAGCAATTTTATTTCTTCTGAAGTGCCCTACAATGTGCGCAAATACATTGACGCCAGTTTGCACCTTCATTTAGGGAAATACCAGCGAGTGAGACTTGCTGCCTTCGAGAATAGGAATGTACCGATGCTGATGTTGCGCCGTGCAGTTGTTTTTCGCTTTTTGTTCTTGCATTGTGCGAAATGAAGAATGGTTGGCTTAAAGCTCGCATGTGCGAAACTGACCCATAAAACAGTTTTATTCTGCTTAAGCCTCACGTATGGTTCACTTGGAGCAGATGCACGAATTCGGGCGCTGTGCTGTAGGTCTTACCAGGTGTCAACGCGATCGACATTTGCTCCAAGTGCGTGGACGCGTGGCGAGCGCTTAAGTACATGCAGCGAACCATGCAATGTCATCACTTGCTATCCATCACTTCGCCGTCTGCACAGTACATAAATTTTAGTGATAGCAACGTTTAGCGCAAACACTACCTCGCGAACGACTTGCTCCTCGACCCTACCCGCTGCCCTCACTGTCGTCAGCTATTCATCGCCAGTATGTTTGGCCCGTGCATGCGTAGTGTCACACACAGTATGGCCAACAATAGAGTGCAATCAAGTGGATAATTCGAGGCAATAGCGAAATTTATTTCTATGAAATCTGTGCATCTCTCAAGCATCTTGCGTAAATGTCGAAAGTGTGCTGTAGGACACCATCAACGATTTTCATTTACATACATTGACCTAGGGAAGTCGCCGGAGTTGGGCATTAACGAATTCGCAACTATTCGTATTCATATTCATACAATATAGAGAATATATGTCCAAAACAGATCGGCCACTCCCTTACACTGGTAATCCTTATCTATGGTTTAATTTCATGGTGTTTTGCGCAGGGCACAGATGATTACATGAAAAAAAAATCGTACAGGTAAGAAGAAAAAGTGCTGTACTTCCTGGGTAACGTTTCTTCCACCTCTACCGTAGTTTTGTTTTTCCGAAGAAAGAGCCTTGCTTGCCCTGAGGCAAATAGCGCCTATGAAGCTTATAAAGCAGCTCGTCCAAACTTCCGCCCTTGTTCCCTATGCCTTCTGCTTCTACCCTTGATTCGCAGGAGCGATGTCCGCCACGAATGGTCGTACTTCAACGGCTCACACTGCCAGTCGTGGGATTTTCCTCTGGGCGCCTGCCCCTCCCTGACAGACGCCGACGGCGGAGAGGCGTTCGCCAGCTGGAACGAGTGCTCCCAGTACTGTGGCGGTGGAGCTCGCGACCAGAATGACCGCCACTTGCAGCGCCGCTGTATGCCACCAGTCAGGGAACCCTGCACCGCCAAGCAACTCCGGTAGGGTTACCTTGCGCTGATGTTCGCCGCCCCTGCCAAAGCGAGTTCAAGGACATTAAGTAGTTGCCAGACGGTTCTTGTTACTGACCAACATATAAGGGGAGCGAAATATCAATATTGCCAAGGGAGAAACGTAAAAACCCCTTATGCCTTCGCTATAAGATATAAGATACCTATAGCGCACCGAAGGGACAGGAACACAAAGATACAACGTGGACGCAGCGCTAAGTTCCAACAAATGATTTATTTACGAAGCAGTCACATGAAAAATATAGGAAAAAGCAAGCAACGCACGCAGGCGCTTAAGTGCGAGAGTATTATTATTATTTTAGGGGCGTAGCTCCTCTTAGTCTAACCTTGTCACGTCTCCGTTGTCCGGCGTCAACGGCAGTATCTCTGTCCGGCGTAAACGGCAGATGGCGCTGTCTCATAGAAGTACATACAAACTGCAGTTCAGGGACGATATTCTAGATGGCGCTGTACACAATCCGAGTCTAGAGTCACTGGAAAATCAGAGTACCGCAAAGGTAGGCTGCACGCGGGCAACATTGGGTGGCGGCGGCCATGTCCCTTCCAGACCGTCCGGCGCGTTGCTGGCGTGTGTTGAGAAGTGACCGATCTTTTAGCCTCAGCTCCGTGTTACGCTCGGCAGAACGGCATTATATGTCTGTGTTTCTTCACGTGGATATTAGAAGTGATTTCGAGTCATCGACAGGTATGGATCGACTGCGCGGTTAGCGGTGTAACTAATGAAACGTACAGCGAATGTTGCCATGTGCGCGCGAACTCTCTTCATGGCTTCATCGGTCTCTTTTCGTGTCACGCCCGGGCGTGTTCGCTAGGTCTGGATCTTTAAACATCGTTGCATTAGCGCAGTGACATCGTGCGAGATGCCATTTACTTCGACATTTGATGAATCTTGACTGTTTGCGCTAGCTTTGCAGTCGGTGTTCAGGTTCACTGCACTCGAGAACGTTATCGAACAACATCGAGAACATTCAACATCGCGTCCTTCGACTGATCGCTGACGCATAGCTTGCTTGCGCACCGTGCTTGCTGTTCAACTGGTTGATATGTGTAATAGAAGTTGTGCGTGTACGGTAATTGGAAGTTGTGCGCGACGTCTTGATTCGGCACGCCAGCAGCCGAACGCACGGGCGAATCGGCGTGCGGTAGGTAAGGTGCATCTTATCTTACGATACGTAGAAAATAGGCCATCAAAAATGATTGACATCACTACTTAATTGTTTCATTTCCTATTTCTTGTCTCCTCAATATTCCCAACGTTGCAATGAATTTGCAAATATTTTGCTGTTTCCGACAAAACATTTCTTTTTTTGGCGTTGCCAGCGCGTAAACTGCTGGGGTTCGGTTTCTGCACTGCTACACTTTTTTTTCATCATGCACTCTTATTAAAACTTCCTCGGCACGGTGCTTTATGTTCTTTTGATCAGAAATAGCACATCCCGGAATTTTTAAAGCGCATGCTACTGCAACACAGTATGTATATAGACCTAGGGCTCGCATAAAATCGACTCCCTCAATGCGTGGGATCTGCTTTTTTTTTTCTGTAACATTTCTCACCAACTATACAGTATTTTAAGGGTACGCTCGGTGCAATGCAGCATTGGCGGCATTTTTTGCAACAAATTTAAAAATACGCTTGATAACATTGCCTTACACCAAGTTTATCAACGGAGTTCCACGCTTCTGTTTTGTGCAATGCCAAATATCATGCCACAATTGCCTTCGAGGTATACCAGTAAACAGTTGTTATTTTATTAAATCTTCGATTTCACTCTCGTGCGTGGCACGCTTATAACTCGGATAGCATGCGTAATCTGTTCAACAGATCGAGATATAAACGGCCGAGCAAATAGAAAGGTATGTGTAGTTTGCAATATCGCTGACCACAGCGAACCGAAAAGGTGAAATATCCTGTCGCGCAAGTTCTTTTCCAGCAAAATTAATGTAGTTCACTGCAGGAAGGAGTGTTATTCGAGGGGGGCGAATTCGTTCAGGCCAACTATGCAGCCACGTAGAATGACGCTCTTTGACATTAATCTTTCCCACACGGCAAACGAGATTCCCTGAGTAGCTCACCAGTAACGTTCGATTGATGGTGAGCTACTCTCTTCTGGCATCTGCATGCAGTGGCGTAGCCAGGGGGTGGCACACCGAGCCGTGCCCCCCCCCCCAAAAAAAAAAAAAAATGTCTCCTTACGCCCCTGTCTGCATGACGCGTTTAAAAAAGCGACGAAGTACTTCTGGGGACCGCGGTACAGCTAAATGTCCGGCCACGCTCTGCATTGAACGCGCCTGCACCCAAAGCGCTTGGAAGGGGTATGGCGGCGAGAGGTCACGTGATGCGAATAAGCCAATCGCGGCGGCGGCGGCGCGCGGAAAACAGATGCGATACTCTGAAATTTTTCCAGTGACTCTATCCGAGTCGTCATCACCATTTCTCGTCTCATTTCCTAGGTGGCGTTGGTCCAGTAGAATTGTATGCAATATGGCGCTTGTGTGAATCAACACTAGATGGCGCCGAATTTGTAGCGGCGCTAAGCGGCGCGAAACCATTTCACCGCCCCGTTTTAAAGGGGACGCTCATAGCATCCTCTCCGATTGGCTGCTGCGCGGGGATGCGCGGGGAGCGAGCGCCTCTCTCATTCTCCTGGATCGTCGCCGTATGTGTCAGATCGTTGGTGGAGCATGGACGATGCGCAGCGGCGGGCGCTCGCTTGACGGCAGCCAGGCAGATGCCGTGACGGTGCGCGCCAAGGACGCCGCTGCGAAACGGGCTCAACGAGAAGCCGATCCCGAGACCATGATTGCTACAGGAGCTTCGCCCACGCTCTTCATCATTCACCCGTGGATATGCTGTAATTTTTTAAAATATCATGACACATGTGAAAGACATGTAGCCAACGATAACATGAGAGTTCAAAAATATATTTACAAGATTACCAGGCCATGTCGACACAGTCATACTCCTCCAGGTCACCCTTCCTATCACTTTTAAAAAATGAAATTCCTTTCTTCTCAGCTCGATTGACGGCGCGCTCGCGCACATGTCCTCCAAGCTCGCGATCTTCGCCGCCTCGATGATTTCCTGTGTTGTCTGCGCTGTGCTTCGCCTTATGACACTGCACCGTGAATGCATAGGGACGCACCCGCAGTCATGGCCGAAATCATCGAGGCGGCGAAGATCGCGAGTTTGGGGGACATGTGCGCGAGCGCGCCGTCAGTCGAGCTGAGAAGAAAGGAATTTAATGTTTTTAAAAGTGATAGAAAGGGCGACCTGAGGAGGATGGTTGCGTCCACATGGCCTAGTAATCTTGTAAATATTTTTTGTACTCTCATATTATCGTTGGCTACACGTCTTTCAAATGTGTCGTAATATATAAAAATAGTCATAATAATAATCTCGTACTTATGCTCCTGCGTGCGTTGCTTGCTTTTTCCCATATGTTCAAGTGACTGCTTCGTAAGTAAATAATTTTTGGAAGTTAGCGCTGCGCCCACGTTGTATCGTTGTGTTCCTGTCCCTTCGGTGCGCTATAGGTGTTAAAATGGATTACCAACATGCCCAAGCTCGCGTTTTTTCAAGCTATAAGACTCGAAGGCATAACAAACGCTTTTTTTTTTCAAAAATTATTGCGGGGTTGTCACGCCTCATGGTTGCCTCTTAGCCTACGCATTGTCAACGAGGAACCTGTCTTTCGGGGACGCACTGTCACTGGAACTGAGCGTGCCTAAAGCAAAAGGAGCGAGAAAGAAGGAGCGGTACGCATCTCCGTACCTGACTTCCGTAACTTGCTAAAATACTATTAGATGTGAAGTATCTCTTGCACGGGGGTATGCTACGCGGCGTGGTAATCCGCACGTGGCGTAGTAGTCGCACTCACACTACGCATGCGCAACTCTCCTCCTTCCCTCTATCCAACAGCTGCGCGTTACTCTCTCCACTTCTCTACCAGCACCTGCTTGCGCTTCTCCTGCGTTCTCGCTTCTGTTCTCACGGCGCATACGCTACTCTTCTCCTCTAGTGTCCTCTCCTTCAAGTGGTAGAGCGATGCGCGCGTTCAGTCCAGCACTTGCCTCGGTTGGCTCCTCTTAAATGCGGGCGCGTACATGCCGAAAATCTCTCCTGCGCAGCGCTGCGATGAGGGCGAGCGCATGCGCGTCCCCTCCCCCTCTCTCTCCTCTCCTACGCTGCCTCTCTTTCGCGCGCCTGTGATCGGACGCGCCCTTTTTCGCTCCGCAATTTAATGCCATCCGTCGCTCGGCGCCTCCGCGCGCAGCCCTTCTAAGGGCTACCACGACACATGGGACCCGTCTTGAGACAGCGGCCCCGCCCCGCTGGCGCTGCAGCGCAGCCTCGCGCGGTCTCCGACCCCTCTACAACAGGGGATACATCAGCACAGCAAGCAGGCACCCCCCCTTCGGCGACCTTCGCGTCGTTGACTAACACGGCGCTCCGACAACAAAGCCACGAGCCCGCAACCCCTGCACAACCAAACAAGCCCATACATGAGAGAGAGTCTTCCCAAACAAGTACCTCCTCTCCTGCAGCAACTGAGGAAACGGATGCGTCCACTGCCTCGTCTTCCTCTTGGGAGCACGCCACGCCTCCCTCCTCTCCTGCCACCCCCGTGGCCTCAAGCGAAGCTGGCTCGTCCCGCTCGTTCACCGCATCTCCTTCTCTCTCGTCTCTCTCGGCTGCCGTAACAGCGGCGCCCGTTCTCCCTGCCGCGGCCGTAACTGGGCCAAACACGCCCGCTGCAACTTCCGCTCCCCAGGGCTTCGAGCAACCTACCACCTCGTCACGTCCCTTCCTGAGTCAACGATGCGACCAGGCCACTCCTATGCCGTGCCCAAACACTTCCGGGCACACCATCATCTTCCGCCCTGTCGGGAAGAAAACACACTTCCTCGCTCTTTCGAGGGACAACATTGCGAGCTTCCTCTCCGGATTCCCCGCTACGCGGCGAGTTCGTGTCAACTACCGGCGCAACCTCGTCGCCGTCGATACACACCAAGCTTCTGACCCCACCTCCCTACTACAGGTGGCCGTCATCTGCGATGTCAAGGTCAGAAGCAAGATTCTCACCCCGAACACATGCGTCGGATTGGTCTTCGGAGTTGATCCTCGCTTCGACGCCGAAGCAATTTCGGCCAACATCTGCTCATCAGTCCCAGTGACTTCTTGCGTGAGACGAGGCAAATGCCTTACCATCACTTTCGAGGGCACCACGGTCCCCAAGGAAATTTTCCTGTATAAACAAAGGCGCCTCGTTCGTCCTCGCCTCCCCAGGCCTCTCCAATGCACCCGATGCGGCCGCTACGGACACGCCACGGCCACCTGCTCGCTTGACGAGCGCTGTCTTCGCTGCGGTGCCAGCCACGCCGCAGAACCCTGTACAGCAGAACAACCACGTTGCATCAATTGCAACGGCAACCACGCCTCAACAGACCCGCGCTGCTCTTCCTGGCAGCTTCAGCGCAAGGCCGCCGTCATCCTCGCCTCATCCGATGGCTCCGTGACTCGCCGCCAAGCTCTGGAGCGCGCCGGGAACGTTGTACGCAACAAGCAGGGCACTTCGGTTGTAACCAAGGGCCGTTCCTTCCGCGATGCCCTTACCGGCGGCTGTGCCTCTACCACCACCGAACCTACGCCCTCTACAACGAGTGCGCCGGCTCCTCAGGCCGACCCCAAGGACGTTGTGCTGGCCGCGCTCGCCGCAGCCATTCGTGCAGTCCTGCCCTTCGTTCCCGACGACTCACCTGTTCGTGCGTTGTGCGCCGCGGCTCTCGCCGCGCATGATGTCATCGCGCCCACGGGATAACTCTCCGACAGGCGCAATCATCGAGGATTACGCACTTACCTTGTGAGTGCTGATCACCTCTGCTTACTCTTTTTTTTTTTTCCCTGCAAGTGCTCTTTAAGCAAGCGCTATACGCGCCTAACCCTACGCTCCTCACGGACCGTTTACTCAACTCCCTTCGGCGTTGAACTCTCTTCTGTCCGCTGGTTTCGCACAAGATGTTTATTTACATCCTTTCTCCTTGCCGGCCTCCTTCCCGCTCTTTCCTCTCCCCTTCATCGCGGGAGCAGAGTGCCACCCCCTAATATTTGTGTGTATATTTATATATATGCATCTATTTTATTTTATTATTATTTTTTTTTATCCCTCCCTTCTCTCTTACTCTTTCTTTCATTCCCACTCCCTTCCCCTGTGCACTACTGCTGAGGTGTCCTCATCTAGAGAGACAGTTGCGGGGTGCACTTTTATCTTCATATCCCAAATTTTATAAGAACCACTTCCCCCCCCCCCCGACCGCGTTCCCCGCACGCCCTGTGAGTAATAACGGCCAGGCCAGAGGAAACACACGACGCGCGTAGTGTTCCTCTTCGCGTTTCACGACGCGAGGTCGGTATACCATGCCCAGCGAATGCCAACAGAACGCGATCGTGCAAGTGCTCCGGCTTCGCATCGCCTCATGGTCCCCTTTAGCGGGAGATGGTGTAATTTTTTAGGCTTGATTTTTCTTCGGCTGCTCCCGACGACTTTTCCTTCAAGGTCACGTTCGCATGAGACATAAGGCTTTCGTTAATAAGAGTAGCCAATGGTACAGATGGTATGCAGTGGTCAGCATGCGATGTGCTGAACACGCGCGAAGGACAAGACGTAATTAATAATGACTGCGCTTTAACACCGGCGTCGCTCAATACGTCAAGGCGTGCCGAGATTTCAATTTTCGCAAGCCACTGCTAAAGTCAGCGCGATTGCTGCTAAACCCATGGCTTAAAGTCTCCCTTCATTGGACGGCGGGCCCTCAGAGGGCGGCGACCTATATACATACATACACACATATATACAGCCCCTCCTTAAGGAATGGAAGGGGGGGCCGGGCCCCTCCGAGCCCCACCCCCCCACACCCCTGGCTTTAAGCCCTGGTTGAAGCTCTCAGCATCTCTTACAACAGGTGGTGATGGATTGCTTGAGGCTTTTTTGACGTCAATGTCCCTTGATAAATGAATCACTGGTTACATCACCCGCGGTATGTGGAAACTAAATGCACTTTTTGCCATCTCAGCGTCCGGACGATGCTTCTTCAGGGTGTGGGAGGAGGGAGGCTCGCCGAGTTGTTTTATTTTTTTATTTTATTTTTCGTCTCCATGGCGACTGGGTTTTGCAGGCCAGAACTGTTGCGCATGTTGTCGCTCGGCGCAAGGCTGCCTTTCTGTATCGGAAAGTTCCGCAATGTTGTCGACAATTACAATGAGCAGTTTGCCTGCGCAGGGCGAAAAGCCGCATACATTCTGGAGCTTGCATGGCACAAGAGACTAAAGAGATTAAGCCGTCATTTCACGCGCATATGACACTTTATGGCGTGGACGCTCACCGCTACTGCTGCCCCGTCCGTGTTTGTTTGTTTTGCTGAGTACATGTTGGCCTATTAAAGATTTTTTTGTTTAATTTACGCCTTGTGCCATCGTGTAGACTAAAACAGCAGAGAAGCTGTTTTACTCTACACTGTGCCATATAGTCGTCGTGATCGTCGGCGTAGTAATTAATAGTAGTAGGCGGCACGCAGGTCACGTGACCAGGGGTGGGTGGGGAGTGAATAAAGAACCAAATAATAGGAATTGATGATGATGTCGATTTTTTCGTGCGGTAGTCATCAGCATCACAATCACCACAGCTTCACGGTCCTACAGTTTTCACGGCGTGGAACTGGCTGAATATTTTTTACCGTCACAAGAATATGGCATTATAATTAATATATTATACAACCAACATTATAATGGGAGTGCATAGTCATTGTCCTATTATCGTCGGCAACTCGTTCCTGTAGTCGTTGCTGTAGTAATAATCATGCCGTCGTGATGCTCTGTCTTCATACAAGATGTGTGTAGTTTGCGTGATGTCAGCCGTATTGACTTTCCTAATACCAACCCTGTTTAATGTTGACTGAGTGATCACTACTGTTCCATGCCGAGGTAACTTAGAGGATTAAAAGAATTGAAAGACGCTTTATCTCCGTCTTTAAGTCTGCAACGCGAAAGCGTTATCGGGCCTCCAGGGGCGTAGCCAGAAATTTTTTTCGGGGGGGGTTCAACCATACTTTATGTATGTTCGTGCGTGCGTTTGTATGTGTGCGTGCCTATATACGCAAGCAAAACTGAAAAATTTCGGGGGGGGGGGGGTTTGAACCCCCCAACCCCCCTTCCCTTGGCTACGCCCCTGCGGGCCTCCTTTGCGCCGCGTTCTCATTCGCTTGCTATCTATGCCTTGCTTCTTGGTGGACAACTTAGCCGTGCTGTGAGAACCAGTGTTACGGAGTTGCCACTCCGGAATCATTGCACATTTTCGTGACCCCGGAATGGAATGGGAATGGAACGAGGACAACGCTTGCATGAATGGAATGGGAATGGAATTAGGCGCATTGTGCACGGAATGGAATGGGAATGGAATTACGTCTTTTTCCGAAAATAGAGCACGTTTTCATCTACGCACTGTTTTTCAAACTTCAAACATTAGTAAGACAGAGCCTCGAATTTAACAATAAAGCAGTATTTTTAAAATCGCTTGGATGATTACAAGCACGCTACATTTATAAGCAACGCGCCTGCTCTGTTCTTCGCGTAACCGCGGGTCTATGCCGTTGGTATCCGTCGTGCGGAACTACGCACCGTGCATAAAATGAAAATAAATATTTTTTTTTGCACCTTGCACTGCTTGCGACCTTTATTGCAGCATTCAAAAACCACGAGGACACCTAAGCACTTTTTATGATGTAGTGACTGCCAAAGAACTAGCGACCATTTGCCGGACGTGTTGTTGTTGTTGAAACGTTTGTTTGAGCCGATGAAAATAAAATAAAGGTGCGTGGCCTCTTCTAAGTTCAGGAAGCTGCGAGCGACTGTTGCTGCTCCAGCCCGGTAGATCAGGCGTGTCTGAGTCTCGAGCTGAGAGCTGGTCAGCCCGCACTCCCACTGCTTCGGGGTGGGATCTATTATCCCTGCGCGTTGGTTCCCATTGATACCCCCATACGAAAGTCGCGAATACTCTATGCACAGCCTCATCTTTATCTCATGAGCAGTTTAGTACCTGGCGCACATAAATAACCTCTGCGACAAGGACGACATTGCATACCTGCGCACAGGTGAACACAGAAAGTTCTCCATGCTTGCGAGGAGCGCTTGACAAGCGTGAGTGCTGACGAGCAGTGCGGACCAGTGTTCCGTATTCGATGCAAAGGCACAAGGTGCCCGAGCGGTGCACTGTTCCAACTAATACCAGCATATCTAGCGAGTTTTGTTCCCAATTAACCAAATCTTAGTTTTCTCCATATTCAAGACCGCTCCTGACGCGTGGCAAAACTGTTTAGTCTCCTTGAACACTACTTTTGTCAGCAAAAAAAAAAAAAAGGCTATGTCGTCATTTTAGCATTAACACATTTAAGCTTCAACAATATTAAAACATCACCATTCGCCTAAACATGCTGGCCATGCAAATACTATAGGTAGCGGGAGAACTGCCCCTATGGGTATTAGTAGGGTGGTTGTAGAGAGAGAGAGTAAGAGAAGAGGAAAGGCAGGGAGGTTAACCAGACGAACGTCCGGTTTGCTACCCTGCACTGGGGATAAGGGAACGGGGAATAGAAGGAGAAAAAGAGAGAGAGAAAGAGAGCAGTGCACGTGCAAAGGGGTACAATCAGTCACTGAGGCTGGAGCTTCTCTGACCTACAAGACATCAAAGGTCTGACATTCCGTTGGGGAATCGCGGCTTTTGAGAGGGCCGTGGGCGAGCCGTTGTGATTACTGCAGCGCTGAAAACACTGGATTGAGAATCTCCAACGGTTGCAGGGCAGTTCTGGCTGTCGGAGTGTTTAGCTTATTCAAAAGCATGAATATGGTGTTCAGAAGAGAGCGAAGCATCGCAGCAATGTCCTTGTCTTTCTCGGGCAAGTCGTGGGGAACCAGCGCTGTCGTTGACTCGGTCAGTGTCTGCTGCGACCATTGGAGTCGCTGTGTCTAGTGCTGTGGCTTTGGCTGTGGCTCTGGCTGCAGCTTTGGCAGTGCTGGCCATGCTTCAGTATCCATGTGCACTGGTGCGGTTTCGTCCCCAGAAATCGACTCGGGCGTGTCTAGTCTTGGAAGCAGAGGATTAGGTGTCACCTGTGAACTGCGCTTCACAGAGTTCCTTGAACCTCTACGGCGTCGGGAGCGTCGCTTTGTAACGACAGCAACTGCTTTCCGACGAGACGAGCGGCCTCGCGCCGTCTGCTTTAGGATCTTGTTTTCGTTCTGTTTCTTGGGGCACTTGTTTGACGAAGCGTCATGGGAACCGAGGCAATTGCGGCACTTGAGGACTGTGGCATCACAGGAGTCTGCAGCGTGTGGTTCTAGTGCACGACATATGTCACCAAGCTACTATCCCTCGACCTTGGTAACGTGTTGTGCGTACTTGTGCAGTTCTTAATGCATCTGATGACATCAGCTTTATGGAGCTCGATAAAACTATCAAGATGCCTTTCCTGCGCTGAGGAATAACAGGAATGGAATTGAACTGCACGGTCATTCCCGGAGTGGGAATGAGCTAAGTTTTTTCATTCCGAGGAATTGAAAGGAATAGAATTGCGGCAAGTTCTAATTCGCCGGAATGGAATTGGAATGGAATGGAGGCGCGCATTCCGCAACACTGGAGGGAACGAGCGCATGTGCGTTTAACGGTGGCCAGTGTAAACTGTCCTAGGGCACCCGCTATAATTACCGTTGCGAAGTAACCGCTACGCGTCCGCAGGGTAATACGTGGATCTACATAGCTGCACACTTTGTTGACGTGGAAGCTGATGATGACCGCGAATTATACCTGAGCCCTTTGCCATGGGTTGGCGGCTATCAACCCCGCACTCGTTATGCAATTCACACGGTGTGACGCTCGGTGCGATTCTACGCATCTCCCACTCAGTATTACATCTGTTAACGTGACTCTACGCCCGACGTGACGAGTCTATATATAGGGTGTTTTTCCGTTGCAGTTTCAAACACTGGCGCGGCTCTGTGGCTGCCACGTAGAATGCCTGGGCTGTACTCTGGCTCGAACCCTGATTTTGCAACGAATCTGTATATGGCTCAGATCCGGGATTTCGTGCGGTCCGCGGGCAAAATGTCCACTTTCCTAGGAATACATTGTTCCCTAAAACCATGGACACGCGCGTGCCTCAGGGCAACAGCGAACAACCAATGAAGCCGTCTAATATTGTCAATTGAGAAATGTATAGTCCCAGCAATGCATTTCTGTTTATAAGTGAAGCGGTGTTTAAGGGGTCGGTGCTAGCTTGTTCTTTGTAAGCTGGCTTTCCCACATTAGTCCTTGCAGTAAAGCCTCTTCATAACTTTTAGACGTTATTAAACTGCGCAAAAAGACGAGGACACGAATAAGAGACACTGCGCTCGTGATATTCTCCGTGTTTCTTACTCGTGTCGTCATCATTTCCCGCAGTTTAATAACCTCTGAAAGCTATGAACGAACTAGCCCGCCAGAACGCCTTACTGAAGTACATCTTTTCATTAAAAAAAGCCGTGGACGCATGTCGCGAAGCGGAGAATGTGGTCTTGTATGTGGGCTTGGCGAGAAAACTTCGCATAATATACAATATGCGCCTCAATAGCGGTGTCACCGTCGATGTGTCGCGGTAGAATCTGCCCAGTGGTTGGAACTTTGATGGATACATTCACAACCGGGTCTTGCTGCCAAACTGGTCTGCTCCATGCTACTCAGTGTCGTGCGCTAAACAGCTTTGCTGGTCATCTACCTTCACAGAGTGCGATGTCTCACACCTTTTATGCTTTGCATCCGACGAGATTTTCCCTCACTGACAACGCTGCCGGCGCCGCAGTTTCTGCGACAGCGGCTTTTTAACGCTATCGGGCTGAAGTACTGCAGGGGAGTTCTCTCGCAAGTACAGCTAAATCAACACTGCATTTTTGTTGTGCGTGATACGCATGTGTTTCCTTCTTATATTGCTATTACTAGGTATCCTTACTTCGCTGTTGCTGCTCCCAAAGCTGCGAGCCGCGTCTTCCGCTGCGTCAAGGCATCGGGAGCTGTTCTCGCTCACCACCGCTGCCCGATCGGGGACAACCGCTTCCGGACAAAGGAGGACTGCGCCCAAATGTGCCTGCGCGGATCATGATCACAAGTTCCTACTTACACCTCCGTGTACATATCTCGCCCGTATTAACCGTGTCATTAAGACTTAAGACACGGTGATGCAAGTGTTTCTACGTCAGTCAACCGTTCCTAGATCACAGTATGTTATAATTAATAAATTATTCCTAATAGACTTAGCCCAACCCATATTTTGAATCGATCTTCTCTTTATTTTAGGTGGATTAACTCTTGGGATTTTAAAGGCTCCGACTTTCCACACGCGCGCGCGCGAGGACGTTGAGTTTCGTCACGTCGAGCCAGCGACGCTACGCCAGGCGCAAATCGGCCTCTGCTACAGTCGAGCCTAGGGTGCCTCGATGTGCGCGCGCCCTAGTTGAGCCGGCTCCAACGCGCCGGTGCGATCGCATCTAGAGGAGTGCGTTTGCAGTAAATGATGATGATGATGATGATTTGGGGCCATTCCCTTTGTATCGGGCGGGCAAGATTAATTTGCCCTAGCCAGCGAACACACACAAAAAAGCAAACAAACAAACAAAAAACCACACACAGCACCGTAAATAAGTCTGTACGGCTAATTCACTGCCGCTGCGTCGCTCGCCACCACCGCACCAGCCTTGCTTTGGTGGTGCGAACTGCTGCATAGTTCACTGAACCAGCCGCTTCATCGCCTGCGTGCAACACCGTGTCACTCGTGCACGCAAACCCCAGTGCCTCGGGCAGAGTAGTGCCCTCTCGCTGGCGGGGGCACAAAAACGTACAGCGTAGCACAAGGTGGGGGATGGTTTCCTCTTCCTGCTCGCACACCCGGCATAAAGCCCTCGTGTCGTCGGTAGCTTCGTCGAATCGGCGGCGGTACACAAGTGTTCGCAGTGCCCCAGCCCGCGCTTCAAACAATAGGCCACTACCCCCATTTGTGTCGTAGATGCGTTCCTTTTCTATAACACTTTTGTGCTTGCGATACTCCATCAATGTTGTCTTGGAACACATCGCCTTCCGCCCCCTTTCGTTTTCTTCTTCCCGTACTTGTTCTTGTACGGCCCGGGCCCATTGGCACTCCCTGGTTGCCGTCACGGGATTCGCGAAGAACCCGAACTTTCGGCGGAGGGTGTGCAACCGCGCAGCCCATTCAGTCCTCGTTCCGGTCAAGTGTGTGTAGCGGAACAAGCGCCGTGCCCACCTGCGGTCGTTCATGAGACGCAGGCGGCCCTCGTAGGCGATCTTGCTCCTGGCTTCTCTAGCCTCATACGACGACCACCCCACGTCTCCTTGAATGGCCTCTATGGCAACTCGCCCGTGGCAGCCCAACGCCAGTCGACCAACCTCTCGCTGCCCTCGCTCCAGCCACTGTCTAGTTCCTGACTGGAAGGTCAGCACAGCATTGGCAAACGAGAGGCATGGGACGTGCACACACTTCCACATTTCTCGGACCAGCAGGAAGCGGTTGCAGCCCCAGAGACTTCGCTTGCGCAACACGTTCGCCGCTTTGCGTGATGTCTGACGGATGTTTTCCTCGTGGATGTCTAGGACATGGCACGATGTGCTCAGTTGTACGCCGAGGTACCTGTGCTCATCTCTCCACGGAATCTGCCCACCCTCCGGCAGCGACACCACCGCAGATGTGTCCGTGCCTGCGAACACCAGCACCGCTGATTTCTTGGCGTTGAAGCGCAATCCGAGTTTGCTCAGGTGATTTGCCGAAGAACGCGCCGCGCCACCTGTCGGGAACCGACGAAACAGCCCGCGAAGCAGGTTTTCTGTACATACATGCGAGTCTGGCGCGGCCGCGCGCATACGGCACAAAATGCAGCAGGATCTGTTCGGAGCCGAGCGACGCCCGAGCTCCCGAGCGCGCCAGCAGCCGTCGGCCGCGTTGCTGACGTAACGTCGACGTTATGCTTGAGTGTAGCAGCCCCTTAAGGTTCAGTCAAAACGGAAGTTGTTGCAATTGGGCTTTAAGTCCGAGAGAGGCAGAAGCAAGAAGACATCAGCACCTAAATTACTCGCTTAGTAAGCATTGGCTGCCAAGTTGGTTGCCCTCGGTCGATATCGCCGCACTTGGAGGTGAAGGTGCGAACAATGAGACATACACAGGCACTCATTACAGACACGCAAAAAACGCTTGTGAGTATAGGTGTCATGGTCGTCATTGTCTTTTCAACCGATCTGCTCTTGCCCCGCCACGGTGGTCTAGTGGTTACGGTGCTCGACTGCTGACCCGAAGGTCGCGGGATCGAATCCCGGCCGCGGCGGCTGCATTTTCGATGGAGGCGAAAATGGAGGCGAAAAGGCCGGTGTACTTGGATTTAGGAGCACTTCAAGAAACCCCAGGTGGTCCAAATTTCCGGAGCCCTCCACTACGGCGTCTCTCATAACCATATGGTGGTTTTGGGACGTTAAACCCCAGTTATAATTGTTATTAACCGACCTGCTCTTTTATCGACCTAAAAAGGCGGTGGTGGAGACCAACACGTTTGCTTGAATGCGCGTTCTTTCGGGATATCCCTCGTCCAACAATAACATACAGTAAAACCTCGGTGATACGATCACGGCTCGTACGAATTTCAGAGTGAAACGATTTTTTCTGTGGTCCCGGCCAAGGCCCTTTAGCCTGCAATGTATTGGAGTACGGTTGTTGCGAACCGATCTGCACCCTGCGACGTTTGATACGAACGTCCGCTAGCGCACAGGTACGAACTGGAGTGCCTCGATGCGCGCCCCCCCGCGCGGGCATCAAGGCGCCCTAGTACGAACAGGTGCTGCCCGCGCTGTCGCGGAAGACGCGGCAGTCATACGCGGACGCGGGCACGCGCGCTGCGCGACCATCACCGGTGTGCCGTTGCCTCCGAGATAGTGCGTGCGAATCTTGGAGGCCTTTAGGCGCCTTCGCGTTTAGGTTACAGATGATGTTGACGTCGCGCTTTTTTTTTTCCGACGCGTTGACGCGTGCTTCTGTGGTCGAGGCAGCAGCGTCTTTGTGTGTTAACACGTGCCTGCCACGTAGAAGCAAGCCATGTCCCCGCAATCAGACGTTCTATGAAACAAGACTGAAACTTGGGCTGCGGGTCCGTCATGAAGGCCCATGAAACGTGGACGAAGACCCCAAGAGACGAAGCGGACAGTCTTGGCGAAGGAGCCTGGCCACTATCTATCGTGTGCAAAGCGCTTCTTAAGTCACTTTTGCCGCAGTACTTTGGTGTGATGCAGAAAAGCGTAGTAAGATTACGAAGGGGCTACTAGCGGTCACGGGGCACAAACATCTGGTTCATTAATTACACACGCGCGCATGCACCGTATATTTACGAGTACAAGTATGATCGTTGACGTCTAAAAACGTTACTGGCTATCATTCAGAGCTGTTCATGACGTCGCTGCGGCCCTGAGAAACACTAAATCAAAACGTATGCCAACTTTCTTTCGTCGCATACTAATTTTCCATGTTTTCTGGTGATACGAATTTCGGATCATACGAACATTTCTGGTAACCCCGCGAGATTCGTATCACCGAGGTTTTACTGTATTCCTATATTTCATGGGAACTAGTGGGCATCACCTCATTCTTGTGTGCGCGTGCGTTTACGCATATTCAGAAGAGAAGGCAAACCAAAGAGGATTTGTTGCCTTTTTCGTCGCCTTCCTCATTTAAACCCGCTTTTCATAATCCTTCAGTGCGGCGTCAAATCCCTGGATTTGATTCTCACCTCCCTTGACCTCAGCAAGGACAAAAATAAAGTTTCGTCTCTCTCTCTCTCTCGCGGCTAAACGTCTTTCAGTCGTGTGACATTAATTCAACAATGCAAAATATGGTAAAGAGAAACCTACAGAGTGTTTAAACCGAGTAGTGCTAATGCCTTTGAATGTATCAGCCTAAGATGTCCCGCTGTTTCATTTTCCTTTTTTCTTGTCTGTCAGCATTTAGCTCTGGTACTACACGGTGAAGGTTTAACGACTCTGAAGATGCTAATCATGATGATGATGTTCGAATACTGTTGCACTCTTCATCCGTTTGGACCGCTGAAGAGTCAGGTCTACTTGCAAAAAAACTCACAGGGTCTCTTATGATATCGCCTAAGACGACTCGAAAGCGAAAGCCATTTTTCTTCAGTCGATGCAATGATCCTTCCCCGCCCCCCTCCTAAAGCTATCTGCACCTAACGTGGTGCTGCACTGCCTCCAGGATCTCGGAGGCAATGCAAGCTTTCTGCACTTCACCTGGTTTTGAATTGCCTCCGTGATTGGTTGGCCGATCACAGAGGCAGTGAAAAGCGACGATGTCATCACATGACATCGTAATATCACGTCGTGTTATGTTACTCGCGATGACTTCATAGTGACGTCAGGATGCCATCACAAATTTTGGTGACCCGTGGCGTCCCGATGCCGTCATACGACCTCATGACGTCGCGATGTCGTTATCGCGTGATGATTGTTTTGCATCACTCGTGCTGACGCCGACGGTAAATTTTCACGTTTGATGAGGCGTCTAAGGCGTTCGCCTTAAAATAAAATGTTATTAATGTTAGCATCACGACATCAATTTAAAGGTGTTCATTGTCTGCTTTATTTCTGCAATTGTTCAGTTATGTAGTTTTCATTTGCACTCCAGGCAGTATGGGTCGTTGACGATTGACCTCGTCGATGGCACCTGCATCAAGAATTTCTTTGCCGCGTTTGCTTTGCCGTGCTGTACAACAGTCAAAAGGAGAGCGCGCTCTCAACTCCTGCCTCCTGTTTTTCCTCCGAGCCTTCAAAGAGCGCGCAGTGACGTCGATAGGCAGAAGAAGAAGAAGAAGACAAAGAAAAGGCGGTGTGTCCCGGTTCACAAATTCGAATGTGAGTGGTCTCGACTACATCGCCCTCAAATAATTTTTGTGCAGAAGCTCTTGGAGTCATTACAAGTAACATTTCGTGATATAATCTACCCGAAGGCACTCAAGGACACAGCAGTAATAGAATATGATGATATATTTTCAAAAAATGCTAAGTTATTGCCCATTATAAATTCAGTAATAGTCACAGATGCTTCTGTTAATGATGAGAAGGCTGAAGTGGGAATTTATTCAGCAGCACTAAACTGGTCTTTTTCCCTTAGCTTGCCCGGCTTCACGCCAATATTCCAGACAGAACTAATCGCAATTATTCTTGCCTTGCGGAAACTCCCAGGACATATCTATTCAGCAGTTATATTAACGAATTCCTTGTCTGTGTGCGCGGCATTGATAGTGCCACAGTAGTCGAGCAGCCTAACACAACTTTACTCATATATGCCCAATCACGTACGGCACGTCCGTCTGGTTTGGGTACCAGGGCACACTGTATTGATATTAAATGAAGCGGCGGACACTCTGGCGGCAGCATCCCTTAAAGGACCTGTCCTAAATGTTCTAAGACCGTCCCCTAATAACACGATCGCAGGATTTCGAAATTTTTTATGCAGGAGGAACGCACTAAATCTTCTGTCCTAAACAATACAAATTTTCAGCACCTTAGGTTTCCGTGCAATAGCACATGGTGCAGTACAAGGCAATTGGAAGTAGTCCTAACTAGACTGCGACGAAGAATACCGCCACCGAAATTTTATTTGCACAGGCTTGGTTTCGTTCCTTCCCCTCAATGTAATGATTGTAATCAAGCAGAAACAATGGAGCACTACTTCACAGAATGTCGCAGATACCAAAACATAAGGCAAATATTACTGAAACCACCTTTAAAAAACTTGGCCTTGAGCTTTCCATATTGGGATTACACTCTCTGGGGTGTCGGCACTGGGGCAATGCGACAGGGGCATATATGATGCCATATTCAGTTATATAAAAGAAACAAAGAGACTGTCATGTTAATATTATAAGTATATATATAACTTCATTCCCTTAATTAAATTTATTTATTTATTTCTATTATTTAGCACTTGTTTACCATTTCATAAAAAAATAAAAATTACCACTAACATTCTTGCTTTACTATAAATGATCTTTTTCGCATATCCACAAATTCTACTGGCGCACGCTTCGTGGCCGATCCCCCGTAGCGGGTTGAGCTATTCTCCAATAGGAACCAACCATCCAATCACAAAGTCTACTGCCGCACGCTTTGTGGGCCATCCCCCGTAGTGGGTTGCGCCATTCCCCTAGGACCCAACTAACCAACCAACCCGGTCGTTCCACAATGCTATTTCTGTACTCGAAGCTTCGGCGACCCCAGCTATTCGTCGTGCTACTAACGTTCACTGCGGGCCTGCTGGCCGCCGTGTTCGTCTTGCGCAAGGTGCGCCGTCGCACTAAGGACGACGTGCTCCTTGCAGACCCCAGCAGCCTGTATACAGTCGCGCTGAAGCGCCGTGAGCCGATTGGTCGTAACGTCAAGCTCCTACGGTTCTCTCTGCCCAAATATACACAGGTAAGCCGACGAGGAGCCACGCTTACACAGCAGTCGAGACTGTTGGAAAAGACAATACTCATTTTATCAGCGCCATAGCGTTAAAGGGACACTAAAGGCAAATATTAAGTCGACGCTGATTGTTGAAATAGCGGTCCAGAAACCTCTTAGTGCTACTTTTTTGCCAAGGAAGTGCTTATATTGAAATAAAATCACGTTTTAGTGGTCCGCATAGCGTTAGCGCACTTCAAATCACCCGCTTGAAATCGGACTTCCATACGTCACTGCTGCCGTGCCCAACGTTGCCCGCCTTTACTGCGCGGCCGCCGACACTAGTAGCAGCAGAGCGAGAGTAGCGGGACCCACAGCAGCAAAGACGGCCATCGAAGCCATCGAAGCTTGCCGCAATCGCCGCAATGGATGTGGACGGAGAACTTGAAAACGAGACTTCTAGCGTAAGGGTTCATTCCGCGGCACTCAGTGAAAAGACACATCGGTTTCCTTGCTGCAGCACTGGCGTTGTGCACCATTCGGGCATCCGGCAGTATCACACGCATGCGGCATTTTGTCGAACTTTCTGTCAGAGCGACTTTCACGAGCGCGCAAAACACACGCGGCAGTACGCGATCCCGAAACTACCACTGAGGCGCGACCGCGTGCGCAAAGCAGGGCGCCGGACGAAGCACAGTTCGGCGAAAACGGAACCTTTGAACCACGCGCGCCGTTCCCCATGGCAACGCCACAGAGGTTATTTTTTCCATGAATCAAACGGAAACGAACAAACAGCATTTTATTACGTCTTTTGATGCATGGAAGGTTCTTTTTTATTGCTGCTAGTTTGATTACTTGTGATTTATTGTAGGCAGACGCTCATACGTCATCGGGATCACCTCGAAAATGTCCCACTCGTGGCGCTCATCATGTGATACATTTAGCCTAATTTCTGGGTAAGTAGGGCACTGCTCTTGATAATATTGCCGTTTTAGAAGTTGTCATACATTGAGCTTACACTCTGACATGAATTGTTATTTGCCTTTAGTGTCCCTTTAAAGAGCCCATCTCGCAGAAATTGCGGTGTCGGCTACGTTGACATGTGAGCGAAAGATCGCTGTTGTCCGTGAGCGAAAAGTTTCGATTGATGCGAACAATGCAAATAAGAAATAACAAAAAACCGGAAGGGGAGGGGGGTTGAGCCGGACTGAAGCCGAGCTCTTTTGCGTGGTAGTGAGGTATTTTACCGCAGAGCCACTCCTCTGCTTGAAACTACTTTAAAAAAATCCTCATGCAGTCGTGATGTAGTGCGAGTAGAAAATGTAATATTTTTTCACACTAAGTGTCAAATGATTTGGTCAAACAATTCGTCAAAGAGAGGCCAGTATGAACGTTTTCCACTACGGTATACGATTTAGGCATGTATCTTTCTTGTTGTACGCGATTCGTTTCAATAAAGAGCGATGTGCAAAGCACTATAGAGCGGCTATTGACAATTCAAGCCCTTTGGCCGGTCAGTGGTAATGGTGCAAGTGAGGCTAACGTGAGGTCCATTACCAAAGAGGGCTGGAGATTCTTATGAAGCGAGAGTTGGTCTATAGTTATACTCAGATTGGTTTAACACTATTTGCTATAATTCTATCGGAGATATACCAGCTGACATGGGCTCCATGAATAAGAATCAAAATTACAAGTTGAAAAATCAATTCATGCCCCCATTTCCCCCTCCATTGCTGTGCGCAAACCTGTATGCATGGCAACAGATTGTCGATCGTACAAACATCTGCAGCACCTGAGCGACAATTCTCACGTGCTAAATGCAGGGTCACTAAAAGTGCCGGTTGGTTTGTTTCCACGTTTATTTTGCATTGCGCCCAACCATCCCTCGGCATGGACCATATTGACAAACGGGCAAAGAAGCTTGTCGTAAGATAAATGTAGTGATCGTCACCAAAAAGAACGGTGCTAATGTTCAAGAGCGGTCATGCCGAATCAAAGATCTCAGCCAACTGTCAGCCAACTAACTCGTCGCCGGCAGTCTGCTAACGCTAATTCTGGCAAGCCTCCCCCCTCTCGCGTACAGTGGTCACGGGATGAAACGCGACGTCAAAAATGTTATTGTAACCGCTGACCTACGCAATTACTCAGGATAACCGCATCATATGCCGCTTCAAATCTGGTTACTAATGGTGACTTTGACTCGTGTACTGGGGTATATAAAGTTTTTCTCCTTCTCCTCCTCTCACCGCAAAAATTTGGTCTCTATGTCTCTACCAGCCCACCGGAAATTACGTCATTGTCATCCTAAAGCCGTATAACTCAAACGCACACTTACGAAATCCTTCTAAAAGTAATGCGCATGCATGTGAAAAAAAAAGAAAAAAAACTGAACGAGCTTCCTGTTCACCTCGCCGTGCAAACAGATAGCACCCAGTCTGAAAGAGTCGTAAAGAGCCATTGTTTATTGTGGTTTTTTGAGCGGAGCCCGTGTGGCATATTAAGTGTAGCCCGAAAGAACTCTCAATCGCGCACGCGTCGAAGCGCACTACGCCCGAACCGAATCCCGAGACCAACCCGAAGACTGGCGGGAAGGAAATCCAAGTGAAGCAACAACCGTGGCAGTGGCTCCCACTTTCAATCCTCGCCGGATGGCGAAGCAGAGATCATGGAATTGACGTATACGCATGTAATCTTAGACTTATTAAACATCAGTTGTATGAACAGTTCCATTACAGGCTCATCAGTCAATTCTGTACGCTTCAGTTACCACGTTGCTTGTGAACCACTGCCATTTTTTGCCTACCCCTCATATAATATCACGCGGACACCCTCAGCTACAAATAAACAAGTAAACAGAAACACACATCGCTCATCGCTCTCGTGACAACGATTTATGGGCCACAGCATGTAAAAACCGCAAACCAACATCATACCTGTACTTGGAAGGGGGTACATTAATCATAACCTAGATGAGAACAGAACAAGTTATACATTATCAATACCGCCCACACGGAACACGATTACTTACATTAACATTGTTACCGAATTTATTCTTCATTGGTACTATGCTGAAACTTGCAAGCTTTTTGCTGCCAACATTCCCAGTACGCAAAAAGACACCAAGTCATTATCCTTATTTCAATGCACGACAGAGACTGGGCGTGCGCGTTGGCGAGCACATAATGGTGCGTGCACTGGCCGGCAACCGACTCCTCATGCGGCCCTACACGCCCGTGAGTCCGTGTGACCGGCGCGGAACCTTCGACATCATCGTCAAGGTGTACAAGGCCGGCGTGTCTCCACGGTTTCCCCAGGGAGGACTGATGTCCCAGTTCCTGGACAGTCTACAGCCTGGAGACGAGGTCCAGGTATGCTTGCTCCTTTCGTGTTGATCAAGTATGGGTCGTGTGGTCGCCATACTACCACATAAACCTTTCGTATTGGAAACGATCTTCTCGGATGTGGAATAATCGCGTCCTTGTTTTCCGTGAGAGATACATACATACATACATACATACATACATACATACATACATACATACATACATACATACATACATACATACATACATACATACAGACAGACAGACAGACAGACAGACAGACAGACAAATAACCATATTGAGGTCCTCAGGAACACCGCTTGATCAGAGCAGCACCGCGGGGCGCTCGCACTTGATGACCGGAAGGCCAAATCTCATCGCTGCATTGTTGGCCCTGTGGACGGCCCTTGTGTGGTAGTGAATCGGAAGTCTTGATCACAGAATTGGATTTATGTTTAGTGGTTCGTTGAGGTATCTGTAATGAAGGCCACTACGAGATCATGTGATCTAAGCAACTGCGCTCACCGCAGTCCGGACAAGTGGGGTCGAAGGCCCGTGCAGGTGCCTAGAAAAGACAAACTACGATAGGACCTGGTCTGCATTATTCGAACTGTAGCTGTCTGAGACCTAGACAGCTTCCCGTGTGGTAGAGGGAAGGCACGCCTGCCCGAATGGTAGTGTTTGGTAACTTCGCGAAAAGTAAATAAAATATCTTTGAACATCACGCGACCTTCTCCCCGAGCCTCGTCTGTCCTGGCGCGGTGGGTTAGTGCGCGCTCTTGGGAGTTTGCAAGTCCACTGAGATTGGTCATAGGGGACAACTGGGAGCCGAGATGTGCCAAGCAGCAAGTGATCATATGCGAAGAGATGCCCCTCTCGCTACGAATTCTGGAAGCTTCAGCCGAAATTGAGCCAGATGTAAGGGCCCTAACCGCCACTCGGGAGTCGGTGAAAATCTGATGTCTACTGTCGTCCAGAGGAGAGAGAGTATGGCAGCTTGTTCCGGCACTTGATGGGATGATATACACAAATATTTTTTCAAGGCCCTTCCTGGCGTCAAGGCAGGAGGAGTTTTCCGAGGACATTTGAGACAAAAATCATGCGCTGCAAGTTAAATTTTTTATGATCTGCTTTGCGCGCTGTAGTTTCTAACAGTTCTTTGAAATAGTTCATATAAACAATAGAATATAGTCAGACCAACTTTGGTTTTTCTATCTTAAGTGATTGCCTCGCCAAGGTATGCAGTGATGCGGAGTTATTTTTTTTTTAGAATGTGTAGGATAAAAAAAATTCGGGTCCCTTCCTCTATCGCTGCAAGCGAAACTTGGTGTGTGCGTTCCTGATCTAACATTTTTGTTTGTTTCTTTCTTTCTGTCACATAATGCAATGTTCCCTTTTAATTTTTTCCTCCTTCCGTGCCGGGAGTCGCACTTTCATCCACGTGCTTAGTAGCGCGACACTTCAGTTACTACAGGCAACAACGACGGTCACGCGTTCACATACAGGCAGCAATGAAATGGGGCAACCTGACGTGACAAGTGACCTCGATAAAAGATCAGATTGGCTTATCAGTAAAACGCCTGATCGCCGACAAACTCACAACTGAGAGAGCATCAGTTATTGAAAAACGGCGCAGCGCATGTAACCAGCACACATTGGATGGCCGCATTTCTATACATTCGCAAGCGTCGTGTTTTTTCCATACAACGCTGCCGTCGCCGCCGCTGCCGCCACCGTACTGTAACTCACGACAAGCTTAGCCTAAAGAAAGCCTGCGCTGCAAGCGAAATTTTTTATGACTGTTTTGCCCGCTGCAGTTGCCAACGGTTCTTGGGAATACTTCAGAAAAAAACAATCGAATTTAATGATAGCACCTTTGATTTTCCTATGTTAAGTGACTGCCTCGGTAAGCCAAGGTCGGCGCCCTAAATGAATTTTGCATTGCCTCGCATAGTATACAGCAGATACACATTCAAAACCGCATATATGGAACTGGCAAAAAAAAAAAAAAACGCCAGCGAATTAGTTCTATACAGCGAATCGTTCAACCGCCACGGGGGTCTAGTGGTTACCGTGCTCGACTTCTGACCCGAAGGTCGCGGGATCGAATCCTGCGTCGAGATCTCGCGTCGTGTTGTAGAGCAATTGTTACATGTACTACGTAGAGGTGAGCTTGTTAAGTCGCTAGCGGCGCAGCAGCTCACCCTGCATCGTTCTCGAGGCGCCGTGCGCCAGCTGGCTGTTTTGTTCACAGATGGGCGAGTGGCGCGTGATCTTGCGATCATACGTGATCATGTCTCAAATACGTATGCTCGAGAATATCACTTCAACTCTTCCGCAAACCTAACCCATATTTCCAAGCGGGCAACGGAGAAAAAACTAACGCTCACTCGACGCAAAGTTTCGTTTGCTGCCACGGCAGTGGCGTTTGTTTACATTTACGCTGGCTGTCCCAGCGTTCGATTTTGAAATTCTTTGGGCATCTTCGGATTGGCTCGGGATTCCAACACATGTGACCATGACGTTGTTTCCTGTCCCGACCTAAACTAGCTGGCGTACCTCTGTCTAGCTCTTACTGCTAGCGAACTGCCAGAAGTCCGACAATCGAAGATTCCCTGTAATAGTTTTTAGCCGGTAAAATCCGGTCACAGTAAAAGAGAAAAACTGTGCGTCCCATAGCAAAACATTACACCGACCGCTAGTCACCGACAAGCTTGACTTCCAATAAGATCAAGTTACCTTACTCAAACTTTGTTTAAAAGTCATGTTATATGTGTAGGCTGTAGCGAAACCCACGCAATCGATATCCTCGGTTAAACAATTATGTCAAATACATGTGGACGTCACTATTGGCGCATCACAGATACGGGGTCCTCGAGGGAAGTTCGTCTACGAAGGCCACGGCGCCTTCGTTACCGCCCACGGCGATCGACTACCCCCTGTCAAACGACTAGGCCTAATCGCGGCCGGCAGCGGTGTGACACCGATGCTGCAGCTGCTGCGCAATATGTTCGCGGACAGCACAGACTGCACGCTCGTGCGCATGATCGACGTCAACCACAGCACGAGGGAAATCATCGCATGCAGTGAGCTCAACGACTACGCCAGGTCACATTCGTCAACCTTCAGGTATGCTTATCCCACTGGACCTTGAGGTCGTCGCGTTCTGTAGCACCCAAACCTAGAGCATTCCACAAATCACAGAGTCGCTCATACTATTCAGATCCAGTGCTGGCTATTCGTTCAGCGCCGACCAATAAACGAACAGAACGCAAAACACCCGTGTCACAAAGGCATGGAATGTTTGAATCATCCAGTCTCCAGCTTTGTTGTGTAGAAGTTGCGGTTGTCTTCTAAAATATCAGCGTACAGTTTATGTAGGTACATACGTGTTCGCGATAACAGCAGGATGCGTCAACTCCGAGAAACTTTCGGTCACTTGAACCATCAACCTATTACAGAAGTGACGAGAAGTGTCACTTGTGTATGCTTCACTTTCTATTTTGTTTCGCGGTTTAGGGGAAGTCCCTGCAAGTTTCCAGATAAAGTGAAAACTAAAACCTATAATTTTGCGTATATCTTAGTGCATTGTTTACATGGCAAATTCTGGTTGTGCAGAGGGAAATGGGTTGCACCGGCCTCTCACTAATTGCCGCTGCATTTTCTGTCCGCTATACTCAGCGGCCTACGTCAGTGCAAGAAAGTGGGAGCTGTAAGGGACATGTGTTTGTAAGTATCGAAAGACTCTACACAGCGCCGCGAGTTCTCCGGGCTTCTCAGCTCGGATGTCGCATTGTAATCTATGCAAGGTATATGCCGTCTGCTCAACAACGGATTCAGCCAATTCTTGTGAGGCTTATCTTCCATATGGTAAAATGTCGTTTTCTAAATCTGGCTTTATTGGTTCGCTTGTGTTTATTGGTTCGGTAAACCTAGTGCGTGAACCTCGCGACGGATTCTCTGGAAAACATGATGCAGATTGTGTGGGAAATGTGACGTGGTTTAATTGCATATCATTATGCAGATAAGCTAGGAACAGAGCACTTGCTTAGAATATTATGCGGTATGCCGTGCACGCAGTCGTCTGTCGTCGTGATACCCAGCGGAAAACGTGACCGATCCTGTCGGAGATAGCGCATGGTCGGTCTTTATCTACTACACTGAAGCAATCGGCAAGACAGCAAAGCTCGCGATTCTTACATTTTTGTGCTCACCATTCAAATAGCACCAAAGCGTACATAAGCAAGCACGTGCTGATGGGGGCATATGACGCAAGACTCCAGCCCTTCCAAAATTTTTCCTCGCTATGCTGACACCACTTAGCTGACTAAATTTCGAAGGTCATGCCGAAGACCCTTGCATTCTAGCGTGTTCCCATATCCCAAAGAGCGTGGGAGCAATGCGCGGTCGCCGTCGCATGCGGGAGTCGCGTGACGTGAGGAGAAACGTCACGTATGACGTAATACGAAAACCAAAATTTGAATGAAAGGAAAATGTACTGCCTGGCATTGCATAAGTATCGCTATGTTGCCAGTGTCAGTCAGTGGCTGGCCTGTGTCGCTGCAGGGACCAGTAAACTACGCCGTGTCGCTTCGAGGTTCTTACTAGCTTTCCCCCATCACTGCTTCCAGAAGCAGAGTTGACGCTGACGTGCCCCTCTACCGATGATGTCACACATGACGTTATTTTGCTCGAGTCACGTGACTCTTCGGAATGTGACGGCGACCGGAAGTTCTCGTGCTGCTCTCTTTTGGATACGGAAACGCGCTTTATTCTAGCACATCCGTCCCTTCCAGTGCCCGGAAATGATGGCGTCCTTGTTTTTCGATAAAAAACTCAATATTTCGCCAGCTTTGCGCAGCGTATTTTCTTGTAGTTTGAGCCTAAAACTTTCGCACGAACGTCCCGCTATATATATAAACTTTAGGAAAATAGGATTTTACATGCGGAGTCGAAAAGTTGCCGCAGCTGCTGTATCATTCCTCCTGAGGAATTCTCCACTGGCACCTAGAATATGCAAATTCTATGTTCAATTATTCAGACGCGTCTACTTGCGCGGCTGAAGTTGATGTGTCGGGAGTTCTGTAGATTCTATAACTAGCACCCCATTCTAGATATGTGTACTTAAAATTTTGGCAACATTCACTGACCTGCGAATTAAGTTTTCCAGAAGCGTGCCTTTAACTGCTAGAATCCACCTGAGCTGTGGAGCGCTGAGACATCAAAAACGAAAAGAAAGATGGGAGGGGATAATTTGAAAATAGTGTTTGTCCTATGATTTTCATAACAAAGTTTGTTTTAGAGTCAGGAGTAGAAAAATTTAGAACGTGTTACTTTTCTTACAAAATAATCGTTGAATTACTTCTTCGTTTAGCCATTATCGCTGCAGCTGAGGCGTATATGTGGCCGCGTTACGCATTAAAAACGCCCGTTATATTCCGCAAGTTGTGGACGTTTGATTGTAGCATGCTACTTCTGCCCCTTTGTGAGTATACTGCTCATGCCATGCAACGTGCTGCGTTTTAGTCGTGACACGCATGTGAAACAAAAGCGCAGTGTCGCGAAGGCGACCGAGCAAGCCTATCGAGTGGCATACAGCAGATATCAGGGAGGAGAGCGAAATAAACTTGCGGCCTTAATGGTTAGCCAGAGGACGCCGCGGCAAGCAGAATGCTTCAAACCAACAAAACGTGTTGACATAAGTTGCTCGACCTCTGGGCTGTTACAGGATCTGCCACGTGTTGTCCGAGATGCCTTCGCTGCAACTGATGCCAGGCGTTATTCAGGGACCACTGAACCGCTACATCATGGCCGCGCACCTTCCCGCGCCGAACTCCAAGTCTCTCATTCTCTGCTGTGGTCCGCCATCGCTCATCGATAAGGTGTGCCGGCCAGCACTTGCAGACATCGGCTACAAGAGCGAACAAGTGCTCTATTACTGAACAGGCGGCAACGGAACGCCGCACTTCATCAACAATATTTTTTTACGCGTTATTGAATAAAAGGGCGGTACATCAATCACGTTCCCAACTGTCACCTTATGTTGCCGCAGATGTAGTAAAGCTATAAAAGTGGAACGCGCGGGGCCACGACCTTTAAAGTACGCCCTGCGCGCTCTTCGTTCCATCTCGCTAGTCATAGCAAGAACACGCTGAAGCCACCGAGCGCCGAGTACGCTAACAGTAAATGGTGCATATAAATGGTGCTCGCCGTTAAAAGCTGAACAACGTACACTCTGTGGCCGAGTGGTTTCGCGCCGCGCGCTGCGGAGCAAGGGGTCGTAGGTTCCACTCTCGGCAACATAACTCTTTCTTCGTTTTTCTTCTTTGCCATCAGTTAATATATATTTTACAACGTCATATCCGCGACAGAAATACGTAAGTGAAGCCGTGGTGGACCTCGGCATAAAACACTTTCGTGTTAAAAATGATGTCTCTATGGCTGGCGCAGGCTTTCTTGAATTTTTGACTTTGTATCCCACCTCAAATGTTGTGCAATTTTCTCACGAAATGTATTTGCGAAAAGGTGTGTATTGGATCGCCTGTTGCCCCCATTCTCAGTGACTTGGTTTTGGCGTGTATTGGCAGATTTTAAGCGAAGTCCATGAATCTCGTGTGCTAAAAATCTTCGGTTTCGTTAGTGATTACTTAACACTGCGTAGTGCAGGTAAAGATAGTCGCGATGGAGTTGTTTCCTGTACATTGTCTATATTTTATAGGTGTTTAGACCACCTGGTCATAACCCTCGAGCTACCGCAAAATAATGTAATTAAGTGTTTGGACCTGAGGCTCTGGTTTTGAGAAAAGGACTGCTGGGGGTTCGAATCCACGCGATAAGAAGTCGCTCTCAGAGTATCAGTCTGCGCGCGCTAAGCTGGTAAAAAAAAGCTATTGTCCAATCGCGTTTTGAAAATGCACTAAGATCTTGTGCGCATCAGCTCCAAGATTAGGCGTGCCACTTAAGAGGCCTGATGCTCATGAATATTAGCATATATTAAGAGGCTTCATGCTAATGAAGTTAACTAGCCTTGCCGAACTTCAGCCTTAGCTGAAGTTCGGCAAGGCTAGCTAAAAAAGAGGCTTCAGTAGCAGAGTAACGAGACAGGACAATGGGGAAACATTAATCACAATTCCGTCTACTTGAAGAAGGTGTATGAAAAACGAAAGTTAAGGTCGTCATGTCGGCAACAAAGAAATTGTCAGCCTTATGCGAAATGACATGCCTAAGTGCCAAAGAAAAAACGCTTCATTAAGCATCATGTGCTCTATGAGAATTACAAAGAAGATTATGCTTGTTCTTTCCTTTGACATATGTGGTAGCATATATGGGGGACAGACGGGTTGTTGTGCCACGTAACGAGGCATTGCCGAAGTCGTCCTTTGTCCTGAAGCCTAGTATACAGCGCCGCATGTTCAACTGGCCGTCTAACTGTACCGCATGTTTAGTGCTTCTATACGGTTGATGTAAAGATTGCTGAAAGTACGTATAAGTGCTGTGGTTGTATTCATGTGTTCAATTTTATTTACCAGAGAAGCAACGTGGAGGGACACCTCAGCAAAAATTGGGGAGCGGCGAAGCATGTAGGGAAGGGTGTTTCAGCTCCACTAACGTGAAATCTGCGGAGGGCCGAAGCATGCAGTGTGCGCCGGTGTTTCCCAGGACAAAATCACTGCTAATGGAAAATGAGAGACAGAAGAAAGATTAGACACAGAGAACCGCAGTCCGCTTTTAGTTAACGTGCACGCTGCGAATCTTTATTTTTCAACTACGCACAAGAGGCTTCTCCCATCGGCACTACAATGCAGGTCATGATCCAGTGCCTATATATACTGGGCCCTCTGCGTGGAAGCCCAGTATTATACAACAGAGCCATGCCGGTGCTTGAAACTCCTTTGCAAAAAGACCCTATACAGGCTTCATGCCGGGAAGGAACCACATTAACATATGTAATGTAGAGTGATAGAAGAGTAAAACAACAAAGAAGTGTCACACAAAGCGAATTGTGTAACCAGGCGTCGCACAATGCGAGTTGTGGAACGAGTGGGTCGTTGAATGCTTCGAAGTCGTTACAAAGATCTCAGCCATAATTCTTTATCATGATCAGGCACAGCATCAACAAAGTGCACATAATGCCTCACGGGTGTTTAGCGGATACCGCGGCTCTCTGCAGAACGACGAAAAATGGCATATTGCACAATTCCCTACTTCACAAAAATTATCATGATTTATAGCGTAGTGGGTACCTCGCAAGAGTACTTGTATTCGTTGCTTAGAAGCCCATAAAGCCCGCGTGATCCGTTTGCTCAGGGCCTCAATAAAGTTCTTTCTCTCTCTCTCTCTTTCTCACGTTGACATATGTTATATAGCGTGGTAGGAGAGTGATATAACGACCGGAGTCACGCAATGTAAATTACGTAACTTGTGGGTCGTTTAAAGCTTTCAGCGCATAACAAAGGGCCAAGCCATAATTCTTCGTTGTCATAAGCCGCCGCATCAGCAAAGTGCACATAATGCCTTACAGATGTGTAGCGGGTACCTCACTTCTTCGCAAAATGAGTAACAATGGCGTATGGGATGCTTCCCAACTTCACAAAAATTGTGATTGATGGCGTAGTGGGTACCTTGCCAGTGTACTTGTATTAGTAGCCCCCCGTATCCTCCTTGGTAGCCCCAAGATAGTTTAGAACGGGCTCTAGAAATGCCGCTCTTCCAGCTTTCGCTGCCACTGTGCTGCGCTTTACGCGCAGGCCTGGCGTTTCTTTTTTTCATTGATTTTTGCGAGGTCTTAAAGTTCTCAAAATTCTTTTGTACACCTCAAAATGTTTGCGATATGTCTAATTACAATGTGCGAAATGCAATGCGGGTATAGGTTGCAAGAATATGGCAGCAGGTCCCTATCATGACATTGTGATGCTTACCCCATACTGAACCCTTTATTCTTAGTTTCGTTCTGATGACCCCGCTCCTTTGAGACAAATAAGATTGGTTAGGCACTTCCATATTCTAGAAGTTAACTGGCATTCTCTGGCTTATATTGAGAAAAGTGTCCTTCCGATTATGAGCTAACTGACCCGCTTTTGCATAACTACAGTACTGTTACTAATGCACCCGTGTTGGTAGAAAATCCTGTGGCCTTGGCCCTCGGCGAGCGCTTCAACGACAAGCCGACCAAAGCTCTATTCCTTCGTTACGTGCTCTTCCCAGACAAAGTTCATGACAACCATGATGCTGCCAAATATTCATTTGTCTGCCTCGGTTGCTCCGCTCCCAGGACTTTGTGATGCCTCTTAATGGGTGTGTCGTCTACTCGTACAAAGTGGTAGTGTGACAGTATTGCTGGAAGTATTGATAAATGTACGTAGTATGGTAGGAGGCCTTGCATGAGGTGCCTCTAATTTATGTTTACGTTAATACGATCAACACAAAAGCGGGATTTTCTCGCCCTTTCGGTCTTTATTTCGGGGATGTGCCGAAAAACTGCTAAAAAAGGATGCATGATGGAAGTGCACTTTTCACCTATTAACGAACGACAACGTTTGACAGTGAAATCAGAACTTAATAAGACTTTATCAAAGAAAAAAATAAGGAAACTTGAGCCCCGTTACACTCGGTATAGCTGTCTCTGTGCATCTAAATCTGCTATCGCACTATATTCAAGCTAGGAGCAACGACATCGGGGCTGGATGAGCCCGTCGAGTACGTGGCCGCAGAATAGGTTGCCACGAAGGTTGACGGCAGAGACTCGACGACGCCTCGCGTGGGGTGCAGCCTGGTCGCGAACCGGAGGCCGTCGCCGATGCTCGTGAACACGGGAACCATCCACAGCGACCGTCGTGGACCGAACACCTGCACGAAGTTCTCGTAACGGTTGCCGAGGTCGAATGAATCTCCGGGCTCTAGGAAGACCTCACTGCGCAACCTCTCCAGCGTCGTCTCGTTCCTCGACACCATGGACAGGTGCACGCCGAGGAAAGAGCCGAGCCCAATGGCCAGCGCGGAGCCCACGAGAAAGATGAAACCCACGTGGATGCCGTAGGGCTTCAATAGCGACGGGTCCGACAACCACGCAATCAAGTGAGCTCCAAGGGTGGCCACACTGTAGACGCACAAAGCCACCGCGTAGAAGAGTGTGAGCAGGAAGAACTTGTAGGTGTTGAAGCCGACGCAGTTGTTGAACCACGGGCAATGGTGGTCCATCTTCTTGATGCATCTGCGAGTGGGTTTGGTACGCCGTACGTATGCGCTCGTGGCATAGGCACACTGCGGGAGCGCTTATCATAATGTCATATTTTAATAGTACGTTCAGAGTGCTGTGCACAGCTTAGGCATTCGTGGGAGTGGCTTGTGGAAAAAGTACGTAGATGGCACCTGAGAGGCTCAACCAGCAAACAGAAAGGAGCCTAGAAGAAACTGGAATGTAGAAATAACAAACTGGTTCTCCAGCGCTCTTTCTGTCTGCTCTGTCCTTTTTCCTATGTTCGCGCGCTGCAAAACCCTGCAAAACTGGTCCTAGTCGGCACTTTTTTAGGATCAGCATTCTTCCTGTGCTTGTCTCTGTTACTACCTCGTGTTTTTAATTGCGAAGCATTTCTTAACAACTTCCGCGGCTTTGACTGTGTCTATCTATCTATCTATCTGGTGGTAACATGGAAATCATGAGAGGCATGTCATCTACGGCATGATTTACATGCCACGCTCAGTGTTCGATCGCGGCAGTTTCGCTAGCTTGATATACGCCGATACTGGTATAGTGCTACGCGACTGTATGAAGAATATAAGTAACAGATGGTAACATGAAAATGATGACATGCATGTAATGTACGCCATGACATACATCCCCCTCATGGTGCGCTTGCTGCCGTTTCGCTATTTGGACATGTAGCAAATTTGATATTGCGCGACGTGACTTTACGACGAACGTAAATGAAAGGTGGTAACATGTAAATCGTGACGTGCTTGTCTGTACGACATGATTTACATGACTCTGTCATGGTACGCTTCCGGCCGTTTTGTTAACTGAATATATTCTAAAATTGGTATGGCATGACACAAGTGCATGATGAACATAAATGACAGGTCATGCATTGTATATACCAGACTATACGCTTCATTAGCGTGGTACTATATACCAGCTTGTACATGAATGCATGCATGGCAAACATGGGATATATAGTGAAGTAGATGTCATGGCATGACCGAGTTCATTTACCTCAAAGACAATCAAAGCGATGTACGCAGCTCTTTGCTGGCCGCTTCGCATTGCATCTGTTCCCACAGTGCGTGGGATTTTCCGGATTTTTATTGCGACAGCAATTATATGGACAGTCTCGGCTGGATTTTGCCGTCGCCGTCGTCATGCACCGTATATGTATAGGTATGTATATATATATCAAAGTCCCAAAGAAAAATGCTTCCGAAGCGCGGAATCGAACCAGCGACCTCTCGTTCCGCAGCGCGTGACGCTAACCACTACGCCAGAAATCGCAGATTCTTCAGGTAGCTAACGGCGAGCGTTATATACACACTCTTTACCGCTGGCAGGAGTCAGAGACGGCAGGCGCTTATAAGCGTTTCTTCATTACCAGCGAGATGGCGCTAGGAGCGCGACGGGCGCATTTAAAAGTCGTTGGCGAGCTCTCTCGCTTCTTCTTATATTTGCGCAGGGAGAACCTTGCCCATCCGCTGTCTGCTCGCGCGGTTTTCTCGTGGTGAGGGGAAGATGGATGCCGTTTTTTACAACTTTCGAGTGCTTTGACGAAAAATTTAACAGCGGTTTCGAAGATCTAGGAGAATACTGCCAACACACGTGGTTCTTCTGGAACGTTATGAAAATGTCTAGAAATTGTATTCCATTATTCTGAGGCACCTCTTTAGTAAAGCGCAGCCCTCCTCCATTTAATTCAAATTTTTCGCTCACGGAAGTTACCACCTTTTCAAAGTCCTCACCACTACAAAAAATCAAGTAATCGTCCACATAACGAAAAACCTTAATAACCGAATTACCTAAGGCGCCTTCCAAAAGACTGTCTATCTTGCTAAGGTATAAATCACTAAGAACCGGAGCAACTTTAGAACCAATACATATCCCTGATTTCTGCACAAAAACGCCTTCCTTCCAACCTACCAGCGTCGACTTTAAATACATGGAAAGGATTTCTAGAAATGCCCCGGTAGAAACACCACATTTTTCTGTGAAAACCGTCTGGTGCTCTTGTTCGTTAATACATTCATTAACACATTTTAACAAGTCCTCATGTGGCAAAGAATAATACAGGTCCTCAATATCCATACTAAAGGCCTTACGACAGCCGGGGTTCTCCTCTGAGAGGAACTGAACTAGCGCCTGAGAATTACGCATACGAAAAGGGTCTGAAAACCTCAAAGACGTTAAGCAGTTCTGCAAATAACTAGATACAGCGACTTGCCAGGTGCCTTGCTCGGAAACGATTGCTCGAAACGGAACCTCGTTCTTATGTGTTTTGGCTGAAAAAAACAATTCTAAAGTAAGTGATTTGGCCTTCTTGACATTACAAGCTATTCTCTCAAGATTATGTCTTAACAAAAGGTCGACAGCACGTTGCCTAACTACCGATGGCTTAAGTTTTACCGTCCTAAAATTCTTTCCTATGGCTGTTAATGCTTTTTCTGAGAACAAACTGTCCGGCATAATTACAAAATACCCTTCCTTATCTGAAACTACTGGCTTGAGTTTCTTCTCGACACAGTAATTAACCAAAGGCCGGATAGGATCAGAACACTTGAGATGCATATTAGAACCCTTGATGCTAGCAACGCAGTCTGAAATGCAGTGGGAACGCTCTTCTTCAGGAACAAGTCTAGTGATTGTACGCGGCAAACTTAGAACGTCTATTGGCTTCAGGTTCGGCTTAAAACAGTATTTAGGACCTAAGGCTAGGGTTTTGCAGTGACTATCATCTAAGGCAGCTCCTCCAAGGATTAGCAGGTTATTTTGCGGTGAAACAGTAGAAATAATCTTCCTCTTACATGGTTGAAGTTCTCGAAGTTTTACCCTCCATATGAATTCCGCATGCTGGTTAGCTACCCTCATCCAGTCGGCGTACATCTGCTTCTGGCGGTGATCGTCACGCGAAGTCGAACAACAGACCTTGAGGCATTCCTGGTAAAATCTCACTTGACGCCATGATTCCGCGGTCAATATGGCACATATCCTCCTGGCATGTCCGGTAGAAGGTTGCAGAAAGCCGCACAAAAGTTGAACTTCAACTGGGCAAACTCTATTTCTAGAAAACCATGAAAACGTTCTAGCACGCGTTTGTGGTGTCCTGACTTCTTTCTTGTGTCCGTGTTTGCACGCCCTGTCTTTTTAGAATGAATACTTACCAACTAGCTCAGCTCTCTGTTATTGGAAGATGGATGTTTCGAGCTTTCACCGTGATGTCCGCGCTCATATTACGGAGCGTACGAAAGTCGCTCGAGCTCAAGGGACGCTGCTAAACGAACAAACAGAAGATGAGCGCGAACTATCAAGTGTCACAGCTCGACACTTGAAGCACGCTAGTTTCCTTCGCTGCTTCGGCCGCCTCTCCACCAGGAGCGCTGTTCAAACTGAGAGTATCTATTGGCGAGCCTCACTTCGTATAGCATTAGTTTCTTGCTATCGCATTCATTGCTTCGCCCTTGCGGCGAAACTGTGACTTTTTTTCTTGGGTTCTCTCTTTTCTAGTTCACCCTTTTGCCGATTGCTTATGTTCATGCGCTTCCATTCTTAGTTATTGGAGTTTCAGATATATAAAATAGAAAATGCACTTGTTTTTCGAAGGAACACGAGTCTCAATAAAGGGTAGACTGCGGGGAAGTGTGAAGCAGACAGTCGAGAATAAGCACAATGTTGACGTCAGCACTGCCACATGATCATACATGGTTCCACTCCCATTAGAGAATGGTGGAAGTTCACAAATCTTGCTATTAACGGCACCCAGTTTCATGTCCATGTAGCTGCAAAAACGTTGACCTACTATAAGTCTCGTAGATGGCGCATGGTACTTCCTATGACTGCCACATTTGTAATCATTAACTAATTTCGTTCTTTTATGTAGGTATTGTATGGTTTCAAGTTCACGTGCATAGATACGTGGGCCCACCTTCGGCATACGGAGCAGTGGTGGCACCTGTCCGGCTTGAGCAGCTGGCACGATTCGCAGTAGCGCGCGCAACCGTCCGGTCCCACGGTGATAATGCCCCTCTCCGATGCCAGCATCTCGAGCAGACCACGCCGCGTGCGCCTGTTGTGGGAGTTGGCGAGTGCCTGTTGCTCGCCGACGCTCAGCAGGTACGCAGGTGGCACCTCGGAGATCGCCGTCCCCGTCGTTTTTGTGTACGACCTGCAGGATGGCGAGAGCAGCACTGCCTGTAGCAATATTCCTCGATGTCGCAAAGCAACTGAAAAGTACACAGAGGACCCGCCGAGGGCGCGAAGGATGCCTGTGAAGGCACCATAGCTACCTAAACAGCACGGGAGAGGCACAAAGACAGAGGACCGACGAGGAGTGGCTCAGCGCCACTCCTGTGTCTTTGTGCCTCTCCCGTGCTCTTTAGGTAACTATGGAATACTAAATATAGCCCTGTCACGCACCTTGCTTCAGTTAGAAGGTACCATGGCTTCTTGGATTCCAGCAGCTACACACGGAAATATATTGAAGCATTCGGATCCTTTAAAAGAAGCATGGCGGCGCCGAGGACTATTATAACATGATGCAAACAATTAAAGCCGGCTAAGTCGTTAAGCTTGTTCACTGCACGAAAGCACACACGACGCAAACACCGTATCGGTGCGGTTGGGGTGTGCCACAGCATTTAAAATGTCCGTGGTTGATTCCAACGTTCTGCAAAACGCAGGTGTACAGTCAGACACGGCCTCCGCGATATTGTTCCTCGCGCACTCCCGGCCTCGGAGGCCATGAAACTGTGAATATGTGTGCTCAAAGCGAAACATGGGCGGCGGTAGGCGCAACGCCTCAGTGCACCGCACAAAACAAACAAACGCCCTGGTGGGCTCCGCGCGACTCACCATACGCACATAAAGAGTAGCAGATGGAATCCAGCGCCGAAGACTACTGCCTTCGCGATGCTCTCGTGCGCGACGATTACCTGGCAGAAGACCAGAACGTAGGCGTAGTAGGCCCACGAAAGCAGCGCCGACACCAGCAGCACGGGAAGCCAGGCGAGAGGCTGAGGCTTGGAGAAGTCCTCTGGGCGGACGTGGGGTCCGTCCTCGACGAGTGTCGCTGGCCGGTCGACCGACGGCAGCATGCGGACAACGTCTTCTTCTTCTATTTCTTGGTTTGCCCTACTAGCGTCGGCCTCGGGCTTTATGCTAGGAACATTACTGGCCGTCAAAGGGAATCAATAAATAGTGCTTGGCTAAGCAAGAATGCGGTTTTATATGCGTTCGCGGGGCGATTTGCAGATTTTTCTGTACTAATTGCCCACAAGGAGGATTATCAATGAGGAAGAAAATATGAGCCAAATTAAGGAGTAGTGCGCCGAAAATTTGTTTATTATTATTTTATTTTTTTTCTTATTTCCATTGATTAATCAGCTTTTATTTTTCTAAAACAAGGCACCGCCCGTTTCTTGGCCGATGCCTCGCGGCGGGTAGTTCCACGTTTCTGAGGAACTACCAACCAACCAACTAACCGAGTGTCGGGTTGGCTGCTGTGATCCAAGGGGTAAATGGGAAAGTGTAGTTACTGCCACAGATCTCCCAATTGAGCTTGTGTAGTCAAGGACTTGGGACTATCTCCGCTGAAACACCCCGCTTAAAACAGGCTTAACGTTTTATGAGTGGATACTTCCTTTCGACGCCATATGTCTCTTATGCTATTTGCTCAGTAACGATGTAGAGCCCTCTTTTGGTTGCGCCTGTAGTTTGAAGGGGAAAGGCGTTGCTTCGCAGCCTAGAGAAAAATTAATTTCACATTTAGGCGATGTTTCGAAAGCAAATGTATTAATCCATAGAAGGGTGAAAAAGTTAGAAAAAGTTAGAAATTGGCATCGCTAATTTTCGCTATCTTTAGCTTGAGTTTTCGCTACTTTTCAAGCCTACAGAACCTAACTCTGCAGTACGCTACTGTCCGAGCCGAATACAGAATACGCCGCTTAAAGCGAAATCTTTTTTTTCTTACAAGCTTGTTTAGCGGTAAAGCAACGGTGTGATATAACCGAACACAAAAAAGCTAAATGCGTTGCAGCGACCATTACCGACTAACGGTAAATCGAATATTTAGAAAAAACTAGCGCTGCTGACACTAAGTCGCCCAAGGCAGGGTCGAATCAGAGCTGGTGGGCACGTTTCAGCTTTTCGTGTTAATCATCTGCACAGATTGCATGGGCGGTCATTGCGCGCGTGCCGGTTCATGATGATGATAATTTTATATCTACGACACACCGCAAACCTCGACCATAACAGCTCTGCTGTAAAAAATGACGACACTTGCAGTAAGCCGCGCTAGGCTTAAAACTGCGAAGCTGGACGATTATGGTTGCTTCTAGGTTGCTGCTTTAGCTGGGTGATGCTGGGTTGTTTCTACATTGAGTCTCAGCGCAGATAGGTTCGTGTTAAACCACAGACAGTCACAGACACAACACGGATGTCCAAACTCCAGAGACAGAAACTCGCGCTGAAACCAAGCGTTCGTACCTCCCATAAATCTACGGGCACGTCATCTTTCGCGTGGGGCTTCCATCGCTTCGGGGTCTTCTCGCAGCCGCCGTTGCCTTTCCCGTTCTCTAGTATTTTCTCGTTGTACGTACCGCTGAAGCACTCCGTACAGATGCTTCAGCGACGCTGGAACGTGCGGCCATGGTGTTTTAGATTCGAGGGTTTATCAAAGCTTTTCTAAATTACTGGTTACGTCTGTCTATAAAAATCTTAATTGGTGTTTACCAGCCGTCTTAACAGCCAGAATTAAAGTCCAGGCTAGAGGGAAGACACGGCGCTCGTCGCGTTTCTCTTCGCGTTTCACGACGCTTTGAAGGAGTGCATATCGAATATCAGTGTTTATTGTGTGTTTGTTGAGGCCATCATTCCGCGGGATTCACCATATGTGGTGGCAACTTCAGCGACCGCAAGGTTTAAATCATGATCATGGGCGTTAGTCATCGGTACGGAGATGTGCGACTAGGCGTCAATGTGAGTGCGCCCATCACGATCTACAGGTAAATGTTAATCATGCACTGCACGTTAACGTATGTATGTGTATATCGTCTTTAATCATATTACAAAAACAATAAAAGTACAAAAGCGACTGCTATATATCGATATGCATATCTCGGACAATTCTGCTTCCGCGGCGTTTAGATATTTTTATTTTCTCATGACAAATCATATTTCGAGCTCCATGCGATTCGAAGTGCTCAAGAAACTGCTGTCTCCTCTAAATGGTAAAATCGTAATTCATATTGATCAGCGTCACATCGTAACATAGCAATAAAATCGCCTATAAGAAAAACTTGGAGGACGCTCGAGCCTTGCCTTCAAGAGTAGAACAGGATAGCTTAATCTGGTCCCGTGCGCATCGCCTTCTCAAATGCCAGCATGGCTTCGGTTCTAGGTGGATGCCTCGATGGTGCCTCGAGGAAACGAAGTCTGGGCGCGTAACATTGGCCGTTTCAAACTATCCTAAAATGCCTACTGCAACTACAGTTGCGAAATGCTCACTACGCGATAATTTTCCCTTTTGCGAATCAGCGAAGGGCCCACTACACGTCCCTAAGGCAACACGCGAACCTACGCAGCTCCTCACTTTGTTGATGCTTTTGCTGCTGATGATGACTAAATATGTCTGAGCGCTTTGTAATGAGTGGACCTTCAAAACGTCCACTCGTTCCGCAATGCACGCGTTTTGATGCCTGGCGCGATTCTACTCTACTGCCATGCAATATTACATATACGTATATACGTTAAGGAGACTCCGTCCACTACATGATATGCATATAGCGTTTTTCTTTTTTTGCGAAGCAGCTTCAAGCAATATCGTGGCTCTATGGTAAAACTCCTGCTTGACACGCAGAAGGCCTGGGTTCGATTCTCAATCGAACCGAAGGCTTTTATTATTTATTTTATTACCATCTTTCTCGATTTTTCCGCTCACAACCACCGACCCCGGCAGCGGGATTTCGCGGATACGAGCTTTTTAACGCTATCGCGTTAAAAATGAAAGGGTTCCTTACGCAATTACTTGAGATGATGATGGTGATGATGATGTCTTCGTCTTGATGGCGCTCACCCACAATGGGGGATAGGCCATGAACCGGGCGGCAGGATGCTTAAGGTAAACACCAATGATACTAAACAAATCTTTAATTTAGGTTAAAAATGTAATTGTTGAAGGAGCAAGCGGTCAGACTATCGTTTCGGTAGTTTCTAAGATAAATAATAACAGATTTCGGATCAAGATTATGGACAGAGATAAATAGACTAACACGGTAATCTTTTTGTTTCATTTATGTAATCGAATACAGCAGAGCAGACATCCCTGTGGCTATACCCTAACAAAGTGCCGCCAAATGATAAAATTTCTGGAACATTCATTGCTAATCCTAACTTCTTAGATGGAGCTACAAGGTATCTTTTTCTCTGATTAGAGTAGCGGCGACAAAATAAAAAGAAATGCTCTGTTGTTTCAATTTCATTGCAAAACATGCATAACGAGGACGCCTTGAGTCTAGCTTTATTTAGGTAATAATTCAATTGCGGAATCCTACATCGTAATCTGGTGTATGAAACTTGTAACTGGCGAAATAAACACCGCTGTTCATTCCAGCCATATGTTAGAGGTGCAAAATCTTTAAATTTATCCAATGAGAATTCGCCTATTTCTCTTTGCCCCCCCCCCCCACACACACACAAGCATTTCTGAATCTCAATGCTGTCGCGTAAGCCGTATCTGGTAGAATTGGGATGAGGGGTCCACTCAGGGCGATTGTGGCTAATGAGTCAGCCATTTCGTTCAAAGATAATCCGCGGTGGCCTGGTACCCATAGCAACTGAACTTTTTGTAAGTTTGCCGGTATTAGGTGACTAAACAAACGAATGAGTGTTAAATTTGTTGTTGCAGAGAGTGCAGTACATACTGAGAGAGAATCTGTAATTATCAGTGCTGTTGATTCACTTGAGAGAAGTTTGCGTAATGCTAGAACAATTGCCAATAATTCTGCAATGAATATAGGAGTATAATCTGGAAGACGAACCGAAAAAGACCAGTCAAGAAAAGGAGAGACGATGCCAACCCCCGCCTTTTCCTGTGATTCTGATGCATCAGTCGCAATTATATTGCTTATTTTCAGGTGAGCTATATAATCTTCTAACTGGTTATTTAGATACCGAAATGGCATTTGTTTCGCATTAGAAGGGAAAATATCGTCAAACTGTATGTGAAGATTTGAATTGGGATTACCTGTTGAGCCAATATGTTTAATTTTTACATTCAGTGGTTCTAGCAATGCTTGTACAAATATAATCTGTGGGGTGTGTAGTCGCGACCAATGTTTTCAAAGAATAAACTCGGTTCTTTAATGAAAACGTAAAATGATCGTCTCTGAGGCGAATCGCATATCTTTAGGAATGTTTGAACAGTAAGTAATTTGAATCTATTTAACAAAGAAGGTAGTAGCGCCTCCATATACAACGCATCGTTAGCAACAAACTTTGGAAGTCCAAGTCACAAACGCATAGCTTCCCTTTGCAATAGTACTAGGGGTCTCATTTTATAAGTTGCACTGCCAGAAAATAAAACGCACCCGAATTCCAAGATAGGCCGCAAATACATTTTATAAATCATTACCAGCGTATCTCTTCGCAATCCCGTTCTACGGTTACCAAGCTTCCGCAGCCACCCCATTGCACGTGTTGCCTTAGAGTATACTTCTTCAATATGACTTCGCAAGTTTAATGTTTTATTATATATGATGCCCAAATATTTAAGGGAACCTACCTGTGGTATGAGCTCTTGACTATAAATCAGCGAGATCTTGACAGGCTCCTTAAAAGAGAACGCAAGAAGCGCGCTTTTCTTGACGTTCAACGTCATATGAATATTTTGAAGCCATGATTCTAGCGTACTGAGATAATTTTGTAACGTCTGATATACTGAGTGCAGATCATTATTTGACGCGAAGAAAGCAATATCATCTGCGTACACATACAATTGAATATCCTGATGAGTAGGAATGGAGCTTAATAATATATTAAACAATACGGGCGACAGCACGACCCCTTGTGGTATGCCACGTTTCTGCCTATATTTATTAGATGAGCAACCATCTTTAAAACAATAAAATTCCCTTTCTCTTAAAAACTCTGAAACCCACACTGTTATGTAGTTTGGAAACCGGTAATTTTCCATCTGTTTAATGAGTATCGAATGCTCAACCTTATCGTATGCTTTAGCTAAATCCAGAGTAATTAACGCACAGTATTTTCGCCGAAGCCTGGGGTTTAGTATTGATTGATCATCTATATATTTATTTAATCGGACATTCAAAACTCTTTCTATGAGTTTAACCAGGTTAGACGTGAGTGACATTGGCCTTATATTGTCAAGGGCAAATCCAATTCCCCGTTTTTTTAAGTATCGGAATTACTTTGGATAGCTTCCAACCTGCAGGTATCCAAGCATTTTTCAAAGAATAATTGACCAGATTAAGGATTTCATTTGGCGATATATCGAATATTACTTTTATCATTGCAGAGGTCACCCCATCTGGTCCAGGTGCTGCAGGAGCTAAATGCCTTATTACATCCGCCAGTTCTTCTACATTAACCTCTTCGAAGCCCTCACCTGCAATTGGGTTCACAATGTATTTTGGCATAGTTGATGTAAATCTATCTTCTAATCCTTTAGCAATATTTTCTAATAATGCAGAGAGTTTACGGGGTGAAAGAGTTGAAGAATCCATATTTTCTGACGGCAGAATCATCTTTCGAGAACGTAAAAATCTAAAAAGCGCTTTTTATTCTTAGCCCGAGAAAGATAACTAAATTTGTTAATATCGTAGTCATCGTTTGCTTTGCGTATAGTGCGTTTAAAATCAGCTGCTATGCATTTATAATCACACCAAGTTTTGGGGCATTGGTTGACTAGCAGTTGTTTCCACGCAGCTTTTCGTTTTCTATAAGCCCTCATACATTCTGCGTTCCACCATGGACTAAAAGATCCTCCTGTGCCCGAGTTTCATTTAAAAGTTGAATTATTTAATGATCTTTTCAATACTGCACACAGGCTCGTAGCCCTAATATCTTCCTGCATGTCTTTGCGAGCAATCAAAGTAGCCTTTGAGTCTTTTTTGTAATTTTACATAATTAACGAATGAGCCAACCTTTTCAGCGAAACATATCCTCGGAAAGTTAATGTCAAAGGCAATAGGCAGATGATCACTATTTGTAGCGCAGTCTAAAGTGTTCCACGAAGATATACTTAAAGAGCAGCTCGAAAATATCAAGTCTATTGCCGATTTAGATTGACCTCTAACAAAAGTAGCAACGTGCGAATTCAAGCAAGATAGATTATTGTCAACAGCCCATTCCTACAAGCGTCTTCCACTTAAATCTGTTCTGAAACCCCAAGACACGTGGTGTGAATTGAAGTCACCAGTTAGTAATATGTCCTTTCTGCAGGAAGCTAACATGACGTCTAGGAATCTCGTGTCTTGCACTCCTGCCGGAAAATATACCTTAACAAAAGAAAAAGGAAAACAGTCTGGCAATGTTACGTCTAATACGAGAATTTCACAGTCAGTAGCCATACACCGATAAGATATCTTGGCTCTGTGACTAAACTTAGTTCATACCAAGAAGGCAAGTCCACCTCCTCTGCCAGGTCGATCCAATCGAAATAGTTGATAATTTTTTAGAGAAAATTTTTGACCATTTGTAAGCCAGGTTTCTTGGAGAGCAATGAGGTCTGGGGAAAGTTGCAAACAAATGTATGATAAATCTGTGGCTGCCGAAACAATCCATCGGCAATACCGCAGCGGTGGCTACATGGTTGAGCGTCCGCTTCCGATGCGGGAGGTACCGGGTTCGATTCCCAGTGCCGACCGGGAAACCACCGGTTTTTCTAAAGGGGTAGAGGAGTACACCTACCTGGCGCTCGGTTCTTAATGGGTACTCATCTCGAAAGGTGGCCCCATAAGGTTCTGCAAAGACTCCTGGGCGCACCTTAACCCACCACAGCCTTGGTGAAACAGTTGAGCCTCTGCTGTGGGAGGCAGAGAATTGCTGCCGCCGGGTACTTACAGGACAAGCGCACTTCCGGCCTGGTGCTCGGCAGAACGAAGTTCAAAGTCGCTTGGGAGGGCACCCACCATGTGGGAAATTGGCGGCATGGGTCCGCCAGACCTAAAAATTAAGGTCACCCTCTTTTTTTTTTTAGGGAGCCTATTTTGGTGCTAGAACAGTAGCCGAAACTGCTTGATCCAATATATCCGTTTTCGAAAAGTCTTTTTTAGAAAGGTTCTCAAAATAGTCTTTCTTTGACAGGTACTTTTTTGATTTCGACTTATGAGGAGACATTTTTTCAGGGGGCGACCTAGTACGCTTCAGTGTCTTTTGAGAGTCCGCGTCCATATCTGTAATATCGTCGGAATCATCTGTTAGGGTTTCCAGATCAGCTTGGCCCAAGTTTTTGGAAGGTCCTGCTTGCGGAGAGCCAGATCGCTGATGTGCTGTCAATTTTTCCATCTCCGTACGCTTTGGAGTCACAAAATCCTGAGACTCCTGATCTCGTGTTGACACTACACCAAGGATTTGAGTCACTTGATTTGATATCATTTGTGCCAAGGTTTCAAAAAGATTATTTGTAAGGCGTTCCATTGCCTTTTCAGTAGCTTTCTCTATGGCCTCTGCTATAGATTTTGCGAAAGATGCATCCATGGCAGCGGAATGACGCGCTGTTACGCCTGCATAGCCTTTTGATCTTTCCTGCAGTTCCGCAACTGCTTCCCTACGGGAGCAACGCCTGCGTTCCACAACTTCAAGAACCCCAAGTCCTCGTTCTTTTGCCACACAGTCTACAGAGTCAGCAGGGTGGGCTCCATTACATAAACAGCACTTCTCTTGTTCAGAGTTGCAATCGCGGCTGTCATGATTCTCGCCACAGATACGGCATCTAGCAACTGACCTGCACCCTTTTTCGCTATGGCCATATCGCCAACATTTCAAACACTGTAGGGGTTTTGGGGAAAGTGGCTCTACCTTATGGTGGCTTGGGGGCGAAGCCATCTTCTTTCTTCTTAGTCGCATTGATCCTGCCCCACCCCCCTCCGAATGCTTAAATTTCTGCATTTCTGCAACTTGGTGTAGCACAATCATCTACGGTGGAGAACACAGATCGGTTTATTAGTACGCGATATTGCTGAACCTACGCCGTCGTTCAAACTATTTAGTCCTCGTCTTTAGCAGCCTCCCCACTACTAGTTCATGTCCTAGCTGATGACGCGCCAGAAGAGGATGAAAAGTCTGCCACAGCGACTTTGCACCGCCTCCAGGATTGGAGACACCACACCTTGTTTTGCACTGCCTCCGTGATCGGCCTACCTTTAACCAAGCTATGATGTCATGTAATGACGTCATTATGGGACGTTACGTCAAGTGACGTTACAGTGACGTCATAGTGGCGTCACAAATTTTGTACATGTGTGCCGTCTTGATGACGTGTAACGGTGACCTCGTGACGTGATGATGATTTTTTGCATCACTCGCGTCGTCCACGACGCCGCAGGACGCCGAAGCCGACGGTCAATTTTCGCGTTTTATGAGGCATCTAAGGCTTTCGTCTTAATAAATCAATTACGAGCCTAAATCATAAGCCTTTAAGAGATCTAGTAGATGCGGCGCTAAGCTCACATGTTTGTGGTTTCAGCGACACGTGAATAAAAATAGAAAAAGAAGTGCACCAACCAATTTGAGCCCACTTCTCTGGCCTTTGCCATCTGTGATGATAATTATGTGTAGAGGAGACACTGAGTAGGCAAAGGCGGATTTCACAGCAATCAGTAAATCGTCGTGATATTTTTCGCAAATTACAAACACAATCGTTACGTCTACCCTGGAACGAATGCTGAAGACATGAAACGCGAAAACATAAAAGCATTAAGGATTTCCCGATAAAGGTTGGCCACGAATGTAAAGTGTTCTTAATTTTTGCGATCGGCTAGGGTGTCTGAAACACGAGATATTTAGAACGAAAGTGGCATTAAATTGGCGCAAGATGCTTCATAAAAATTGTTTATGAAGGAAAAGTATGATTAGGCACGATTAAAAATTTTCACTAAAGAAACATTATTATTCGACGAATCATAAATAACCACGACACCCGTTCAAATAGGGTTAAAAGAGAAACGTGACGCAAAAGCATGACTGGCAGCCTGTCGTGCTATTCAGAAAGGGTGGAGGCAGTGCCCGGAGCATAACGCTTCGTGTGCTTCAAATAATCGTGTTGGTTATATTTTTTAGAGCGATAGCTCTACTACTGGCGGTGCAGACCTATAGAACTCCTTGTTGCGTAAATCTATCGATTAGAGAAGTGTTATGATCGCGCTGCGACCCACCACCGTAAAGGCTCCCACAGGCTGGACCTGGGAAGGTGCCTCAGAACCGAGCTGCATTAACGTGCAGAACGCGCGACCCCTGTGCAGTGCTCTTTTCCTTGCTGGCGTCCCTCTCAGGGTGACTGGACGCGTTCCTCGGAGACGCCGGACGCGTCCGAACAGCGGAGCTGCGCCCTCCTCCTCTTGGCGTCTGAGTGCTGATAAAAGGCCGGCGCATCGAGCGTCGGGAGCTTCTGCTTCCACATGCTTGGTGTGTGTTTTGTCCTCGTCTCGTATTAAACGTCTTTTTTAGGGGCGAAGCTCCTTAAGGCGGCACCCGTTCGTCCCTCGTAGTCGTCGTCATCGTAGTAGTCCGTAACAAGTCTTACGCTTTGACCTCCAAGGTGGTGCCGGTGGGAGATTTCTCCTGTGCGTTGTTGAACAATAAAAAATTCGCAGCGTGCGCGTTAACTAAAAGCCGAATTCTTCTGTCTCTCATTCCCCATTAGCAGCCATTGGCATGTTCCAGTAGGAAACGTTAGTAGAAGTAGAAGTGTAAGTGTTAGCTAAAAGCCGACTTCTTCTGTCTCTCATTCCCATTAGCAGCCATTGTTTACCTCCAAGGTAGTGCCTGGTGAGATTTCTCCTGTGCGTGATTAAACAATAAAAATTTTGTTCAAAACGCCGTTGATTGATGAAATAAACCAACGAAAGACGCCAGATGTTTTTCTTAAAGTGTAGTAGTAGTAGTTGTATGTAGCCACCTCGCCCGATCGTCAACGGGCGAGGTGGACCGGCAACGGCGCGAGGACCCTGCCGTACGAGAGTTAAATCACACTAAAAGACATACTTTGCGGGCGATACACTCTAGTGAGCTTTCAACTTTTCGTCTTAATGTACATGATAAAGAAATTATTTCTACGAAAAACGCAAGGCACACCTTGAGCAATATATTTGGTTTTGGGACGCTAAATGGAACCATGAGGCGATGCGAAGCCGGAGCACTTGCACGATCGCGTTCCGTTGGCTTTCGCTAGGGCATGCTACCGACCTCGCGTCGTAGAACGCGCGTCCTGTCTTCCCTCTAGCCCTGCCTTTAATTCGCACAGGGCGAGCGGGAAATGCGGTCGCTCTTGGCGCTCTTTCGCTCGGGAGCGGACTTCTTCCTTGCATTTCACCGATCACAAGTGATAATGAAGGGACCACGTAAACCAACAGTACAATAAAAGTTTGATGTTTAATATATACACGATGTTTCACACTCTTTATATTATGTACTGGGCGCATTTCACGGAAGAGTTTCACGGTTTACAGATGATTCCCTCCGTAGCTTCGCCCCACTCATCATCATTCACCCCGTGGATATGCTGTGATTTTTTCGTTGGCTACCTTTTGCCTTGCCACTGCCTGCATCTTCCCAGCCCAGTCCTTTGGCCCTCGTGTCATGCTACCCACGAAACCCTGGTGCCTCTCGTAACAGTAGTATCACTGAATGATTAATCGATAATTACATGAAAAGTGCCCTGCAAAACGATTAATCTGCGTCGGTCGCCGCCTTTCATTTAATCGACTTAATCAATTAAACCCTTTTGATTAATCGATTTACAGGCACCGACAGGAGTGACGCGACCATTTCGAAATTGTACTAAAACGCCGAGGAATAGCCACGACACGGATGCTTCAGCGAGTGCATGGTGGGCAAATGAGATTAACGCTCTAACAGTGTATATATAAATTAATGTATGTATATATAAGCTGATGTTGTATATGCAGTCTATATTGTGTCAGCTGTTCTCTAGAGTCGCAGGTAATACCGCAGCCGTCTGAGTCAAGAGCTATCCCTCTCTTCCACCTCACCACACATGCTTCAAGAGTTCAATAAGAAATGGCGAGCAAAAACTCATTGAAAACCTTTCCTGAGCTTTTCCTTCGTTCTATCGGTCCAAACCAAACAAATAATGTCTGGTTTGGGGTAGTTTTTATTGATGTACACTTGGGCAGGCTGTGCTGCCATAACTTTGCCTGCAGAGCTGAAGCTTGGGCGTGGTCGACAGTTTTTACATGCGTAAGCATTTCTGCGCCGTCTTAACGAGTAAACTGTCCGTCCATCCGTCATATAAGACGATCGCCGCTACGAATATATGTATAACTTAATAAAAGAAAATAGGTGTTACCTCCGGTGGTTGTGCATGAACCCGAGCGCTCATGCTCCAAAGGCGAGTGTCCTAGCCACTACGCTAAGCATCCATGTATGACAGATATATATAAATATATGGGACCTGCACGAATGCGCTGTGCCCGCGGTGCAGTTCAAATGTAGCAAAATGACACGCTGTATATGAAGGATTCGTTGAATTTCGTGGAAGTGGAATCAAAGCCATCTGCAGGACAACACGTAAAGTTAGAAAGGAGGACTGCACACATCAGCGAAATTCAAACTTCGAGAAATTTTGATGCCAAACAGGCGTTTCAGTGGTCGCGGGATGCGCGTGCCATAGGACAACGTTCGAGGCATTGACGAGTGCTGGACAGTTGTAAGACGCCACGCAGCATGCCTCCCGAATATGGCGTTCCAGGGACGGCAGCTACGTACAGTGAAACGCAACGCTTAAGCATCACTTAGACAACTCCTAAAGAAGATTGTGCGTGAATTTTCCAGTGTGTCAAATAAGTTTGGAGCCACATAATTAGTTGAAATTAGTATAAAGCTCAAATTAGTATAAACGCTTCGGCAAAGTGGTACGAATTGGATGATTCTGCTTCAAGTGAAGAGTCTGGCAAGGCGCCTTAGACGACTCACCAAACGAGAAAAGCGGCAGCGGCAACACGAACGATGCAACATGTCACGGAATCAGAGATTGAGGCTATACGACTTCATTACGTGACGTCACAATGACGTCACGAGGATGGGGCGGGGCCACCTCCGGATATCCCAGTTTTTCCGCGCGCAGTACGAAAAACCGAGTGCGCCAGCGCCTTAAAAGGACATCAACACCCCTATGCCTTCGAGCATTCACAGAGGGAATTTTATTCGGTACTTGTAACAACGGCCCATTCAGGTGACCGTAATTAAATCAGGCAACAAACATATTGCCCAAAGAAAAGTTTACATACACACAGGAGCACACAATTATCTGTCCTATTGCACTATAAGGCTATAAGTAGGGCTCCGTGTTGTCGGGTGTTGTCGGGGTTTACTTTTCTTGAAATTCCAAGGGTGTTTTTCGGAGTTTATTTTTTGGCGAAAATTCGGTGTTTATCGTTTTTGGTGCGTACTCCTCGTAAATCACCTATTCTCCGGAGTTCGGAGTTTGATTTTGCGTTATTCTCAATACTCCAATATCTTAGATTGAATGATATCTGAACACGAAAATATCAGAACACACGAAGCGTATTTTAGTTGTTTGGAATGTTAGAACGCACAAACGAATATACATGCAAGCACAAATAATTGAATACTATACACGAACGTTTCTGCGTATTACGGTCTTACAGCTTGTTGTTATAGATGCTAGCATATTTACGAGATCCGCATATTCGATGTCAGCTGGCGCGCCCCAGAGCTGCCAGGGGACTGTATATCAGGATGTTGTGTTCTCCTTGGGGTCCTATATACGTTGAGTTTTCTCGATCCGTGCTCGACATGCCCTTTGTTAAATGTGCGATGGGTGCGGTCTACGACATTCTCTCGATGTGAGGTAAAGCTCATATCCACCAAACCGGCCGTTGTAGCAGGGATCGCTAGAACATGCCCCTTAGATAAAGAACGAAACATGGCCCTATTGGCCGTTAAGATCGGAGTTCGTTGGATAAATCCGAATTGTCAAAAATTTTACCGGCGAGTGTTTATCGGATTTTTTCAGATTTATCCGAAAACACCGGAGCCCTAACTACAAGTCACTATAACTTGTTACGGGTCACTCGTAGAAAAAAGAAATATTACATCACACCGGAACTGCTGCTACATGTGTAGTCCAGTACTTGACGAACAAGTGCGATGCCGCTTCAAATTAACTCGTGAATATTCGTTATACGGTTGAGCATACGACCTGAAGGCGGAAGCTGGAACATTCTATGGATGGGGCCAACGTTACAAGGACACACCTAGCTTAAGTCACCTTGAAAAGCCTCCGTGCTAGGTCGGGTTATGTTTCACAGTTGGACTGCCTATCCACATATGTTTACGTGTAACCTGCACAATAAAATATGCTAAAAAAAGAAGCTGACTTTCCATTTTATCCCTTAAGCAAACGACAAAAAGGTGCAGAAAATGTTTGGAAACGTGCCTTTAAGATGTCTGTAACCGATTCCCCGCCAAGCAAAGGGCAGGTTCAACAATATCAAGGACTGTTGGCTATAGCAATGAGTGAATTAAAAATCACAGCATATCCACGGTGTGAATGATGATGAGTGGGGCGAAGCTACGGAGGGAATCATCTGTAAACCGTGAAACTCTTCCGTGAAATGCGCCCAGTACATAATATAAAGAGTGTGAAACATCGTGTGTATATTAAACATCAAACTTTTATTGTACTGTTGGTTTACGTGGTCCCTTCATTATCACTTGTGATCGGTGAAATGCAAGGAAGAAGTCCGCTCCCGAGCGAAAGAGCGCCAAGAGCGACCGCATTCCCCGCTCGCCCTGTGCGAATTAAAGGCAAGGCTAGAGGGAAGACAGGACGCGCGTTCCACGACGCGAGGTCGGTAGCATGCCCAACGGAAGCCAACGGAACGCGATCGTGCAAGTGCTCCGGCTTCGCATCGCCTCATGGTCCATTTAGCGTCCCAAACCAAACATATTGCTCAAGGTGTGCCTTGCGTTTTTCGTAGAAATAATTTCTTTATCATGTACATTAAGACGAAAAGTTGAAAGCTCACTAGAGTGTATCGCCCGCAAGTATGTCTTTTAGTGTGATTTAACTCTCGTACGGCAGGGTCCTCGCGCCGTTGCCGGTCCACCTCGCCCGTTGACGATCGGGCGAGGTGGCTAAATACAACTACTACTACTACACTTTAAGAAAACATCTGGCGTTCTTCGTTCTGCTTTTACAAAACATCTGGCGTCTTTCGTTGTTTAATTTCATCAATC